>NW_022589711.1:42974190-43171088 GCF_004348235.1 Phoca vitulina
AAGTCAAATATTACATTTAACCAAAATTCATATATTAAAATCACCCCAAACCAGATCTCAGTCTGCTTCTGAGATATCTGTTCTATTTCATTCATCTGTGTCTGTTCTTAACCCAGTACCATACTGATTTATTTATTATAGATTTAGAAAATATTTATTAAGGGGTAGGCCTAGTTTGTTCTTTTTCTTTCCCTGCCTTTAGAGTTTATAAAAAAATTATCACCCTTTAGTGCACTTTTATTTTTTGGCATTTCAGGAAGTGACAGTCTAGAAGTTTTCTTTTTCTTTCATTCTTTTCAAAACCAACTTTACTGAGATAATAATTCATGTCCCATACAATTCATTTATCAAACCAAATCAATGATTTTTATTATATGCATGGAATTGTGCAACCATCTCCATAATCTAATTTTATATATTTTTATTTCAAATTTTTATTTAAATTCTAGTTAGTTAAAATAGTGTTAATTGGTTTCAGGACTAGAATTTAGTGATTCATCACTTACATATAACATCCACTGTTGAACACAACGAGTGCCCTCCTTAATACCCACCACCCATTTAGGCTATCCTCCCACGCACCTCCCCTCCAACAACCCTGATAAGAGTCTCTTATGGTTTGCTTTTCTTTTTTCCCCCTTCCCATATATTCATTCCTTTTGTTTCTTAAGTTTCACATATGAGTGAAATCATAGGGTATTTGTCTTTCTCTGACTGAGTTATTTCACTTAGCATAATACTCTTTAGTTTCATCCATGTAATTGCAAATGGCAAGATTTCATTCCTTCTGATGGCTAAGTAATATTCCATTGTGTGTGTGTGCGCACGCACGTGTGTGCACACACACCACATCTTTATCCATCATCAATTGATGGATATTTGGGCTTTTTCCATAATTTGGCTATGTTGATAGTGCTGCTGTAAACATTGGGGTGCATGTGCCCCTTGGAATCAGTATTTTTGTGTCCTTTGGATATATACCTAGTAGTGCAATTACTGGGTTATAGGGTAGTCCTAGTTTTAACTTTTTGAGGAAACTCCATACTGTTTTGCTCAATTGGGGGGCGCCTGGCTGCCCCAATTTGCATTCCCACCAACAGTACAAAACTGTTCCCCCTTGTGCACATCCTTGACAACATCTATTGTTTCCTGTGTTGTTAATTTTAGCCATTCCGGCAGGTGTGAGGCGATATCTCATCATTGTTTTGATTTCTTTTTCCCTGATGATGAGTGATGTTAAGCATCTTTTCATGGGTCTGTTAGCCATCTGTATGTATGTCTTTTTTGGAAAAATGTCTGTTCATGCCTTCTGCCAATTTCTTAACTGGATCATTTGTTTTTTGGGTCTTGAGTTTGAGAAGTTCTTTATAGATTTTGGATACTAATCCTGTATCAGGCATGTCATTTGCAAATATCTTCTCCCATTTTGTAAGCTGCCTTTTAGTTTTGTTGATTGTTTCCTTTGCTGTGCAGAAGCTTTTTATCTTGATGAAATCCCAATAGTTCATTTTTGCTTTAGTTTCCCTTGCCTTTGGAGACATGTTTAGCAAGAAGTTGCTGCAGCCAAGGTCGAAGAGGTTGCTTCCTGTGTTCTTCTCTAGGATTTTGATGGATTCCTGTCTCACATTTAGGTCTTTCCTCCATTTTGAGTTTATTTTGGGTATGGTGTAAGACAGTGATCCAGTTTTATTCTTCTGCAGGCTACTGTCCAGTTTTTCCAACACCATTTATTGAAGAGACTGTCTTTTTTCCATTGGATATTCTTTCCTGCTTTGTTGAAAATTAGTTGACCATATAGTTGTGGGTCCATTTCTGGGTCTTCTATTCTGTTCCATTGATCTCTGTGTCTGTTTTTGTTCCTGTACCGTACTGCCTTGATGACTACAGCTTTGTAGTATTACCTGAAGTCCAAAATTGTAATGCTTCCAGCTTTATTTTTCTTTTTCAAGATTGCTCTGGCTATTTGGGGTCTTTTGTGGTTCCATACGAATTTTAGGATTGTTTGTTCTAGCTTTGTGAAAAATGCTATTGGTATTGTGATAGGGATTGCATTAAATGTGTAGATTTCTTTGGGTAGTATAGATATTTTAACAGTATTTGTTCTTCCAATCCAGGAGCTTGAAACATTTTTCCATTTCTTTATGTCCTTTTCAGTTTCTTTCATAAGTGTTCTTTAGTTTTCAGAGTACAGATCTTTTATCTCTTTGGTGAGGTTTATTACTAGGTATTTTATGGGTTTTGGTGCAATTGTAAATGGGATCGATTCCTTGATTTCTCTTTCTGCTGCTTCATCATTGGTGTCTAGAAATGCAATAGATTTTTGTACATTGATTTTATATCCTGCTACTTTGCTAAATTCATGTATCAGTTCTAGCAATTTTTTGGTGGAGTCTTTTGGGTTTTCTACATAGAGTATCATGTTTTCTGCAAATAGTGACAGTTTGACTGCTTCCTTGCTGATTTGGATGTCTTTTATTTCTTTTTGTTGTATGATTGCAGTACTATGTACTATGTTAAATAATAGTGGTGAGAGTGGCCACCCCTGTTTTGGTCCTGACTGTAGAGGAAAAGCTCTTAGTTTTTCCCCATTGAGAATGTACTATATTAAATAACAATGGTGAGAGTGGACATCCCTGTCTTGTATCTGACATGGAGGAAAAGCACTTAATTTTTCCCCGTTGAGGATTATATTAGCTGTGGGTCTTCCATATATGGCCTTTATGATGTTGAGGGGTTTGTTCCCTCTATCCCTACTTTGTTGAGGGTTTTTATCAAAATGGATGCTGTAGTTTGTCAGATGCTTTCTGCATCCCTTGAGAGGATCATATGGTTCTTATCCTTTCTTTTATTAACATGGTATATCACGTTGATTAATTTGCAAATATTGAACCACCCCTGCAGCCCAGGAATAAGTCCCACTTGATTGTGGTGAATAATCCTTTTAATGTACTGTTGGATTCAATTAGCTAGTATGTTGTTGACAATTTTTGCATCTATGTTCATCAGATGCAAATCAGATCACCAGATATTGACCTGTAATTCTCCTTTTCATTGGGGTCTTTGTCTGGTTTTGGAATCAAGGTAATGCTGGCCTCATGGAATGAGTTTGGTAGTTTTCCTTCCATTTCTATTTTTTTTGGGAACAGTGTGAGAAGAATAGGTATTAACTCTTCTTTAAATGTCTGGTAGAATTCCCCTGGGAAGTCACCTGGCCCTAGACTCTTGTTTGTTGGGAGATTTTTGGTTACTGATTCAATTTCTTTGCTGGTTATCAGTCTGTTCAGATTTTCTATTTCTTCCTGTTTCAGTTGTGGCAGTTTATATGTTTCTAGGAATTTTTCCATTTCTTCCAGATTGCCTAATTTGTTGGCATTTTAATTGCTCATAATATTCTCTTATAATTGTTTCTGCAATTGGTTGTGATCTCTCCTCTTTCATTTGTGATTTTATTTGGGTCCTTTCTCTTTTTGATAAGTCTGGCTGGGGGTTTATCGATTTTGTTAATTCTTTCAAAGAACCAGCTCCTAGTTTCGTTGATCTGTTCTCCTGTTTTGTTTTGTTTTTTAATTTCTATCCCATTTATTTCTGCTCTAATCTTTATTTCCCTTCTTCTGTGGGATTTATGCTTTATTTGCTGTTCTTCTTCCCACTCCTTTAGGTGTAAGGTTACATTATGTATTTGAGACTTTTCTTGCTTCTTGAGGTAGGGCTGTATTGCTATATACTTGCCTCTTATGACCACTTTTGCTGCATCCCAAAGTTTTGGACTGTCGTGTTTTCACTTTCCTTTGCTTCCATGTATTTAAATTTCTTCTTTAATTTCCTTGTTAACCCATTCATTCGTTAGTAGGATGTTCTTTAACCTCCATGTATTTGACTTCTTTCCAAATTTTGTCTTGTAGTTGACCTCAGGTTTTATAGAATTGTCTGAAAATATGCATGGTATGATCTCAATCTTTTTGTATTTGTTGAGGCCTGTTTTGTGAACCAGTGTGTGATCTATTCTTCAGAATTTTCCATGTTCATGAAAAGAATGTGTATTCTGAGGCTTTAGGATGAATGCTCTGAATATGTCTGTTAAGTCCATCTGGTCCAGTGTGTCATTCAGAGCCCTTGTGTCCTTGTTGATCTTCTGTTTAGACGATCTGTCCGTTGCTGTAAGTGGAGTGTTAAAGTCCCGTACTATTATTATATTATTATCAATGAGTTTCTTTATGTTTGTTATTAATTGGTTTATATATTTGGATGCTCCCAAGTTGGGGGCATGAATATTTATGATTGTTTGAAATTTTTGTTGGCTAGACCGTTTTAATATAGTGCTCTTCTTCATCTCTTGTTACAGTCTTTGGTTTAAAATCTAGTTTGTCAGATATAAGTATGGCTACTCCAAGTTTCTTTTTTATTTCCATTAGCATGATAAATGGTTTTCTATCCACTCACTTTCAATCTGGAGGTGACTTTGTACCTAAAATGAGTCTCTTATAGACAGCATATATATCGGTCTTGTTTTTTATCCATTCTGTTACCCTGTCTTTTGATTGGAGCACTTATTCCGTTTACATTCAGAGTAATTATTGATAGATATGAATTTAGTCCCATTGTGTTACCTGTGAAGTTGCTATTACTGTAGATTGTCTCTGTTCCTTTCTGGTCTTTGTTACTTTTGAGTAACAATGTTACTTTTGAGTTACTTTTAGTCTCTCTTTCCCCGCTCAAAGGGTCCCCTTTACTATTTCTTGCAGAGCTGGTTTAGTGTTCATAAACTCCTTTAGTTTTTGCTTGTCTTGGAAACTCTTTATCTCTCCTTCTATTCTGAATGGCAGTCTTGCTGGATAAAGTATTCTTAACCACATATTTTTCCCATTTAGCACATTGGATTATTTCCTTCCAGTCCTTTCTGACCTGCCAAGTTTCTGTGGACAGGTCTGCTGCTAACCTTATGTGTCTACCCTTGTAGGTTAAGGACCTTTTGTCAGTTATCTTTATCTTTGTATTTTGCAAGTTTCACTATGATATGCCTTGGTATTGACCAGTTTTTATTGATTTTTAGGGGATTTCTCTGTGCCTCATGGACTTGAATGCCTTTTTCCTTCCCCAGATTAGGGAAGTTCTCAGCTATAATTTGTTCAAATAAACCTTCTGTCCTTTTTTCCCTTTCTTCTTCTTCTGGGATCCTATGATATGGGTATTATTGCACTTTATGGAATCACTGAGTTCTCTAAGTCTATATTCATAATCTAATAGTTTTCTTTCCCTCTTCTTTTCATCTTCATTATTTTCTTTTTTTTTTTTTTAAAGATTTTATTTATTTATTTGAGAGAGAGAGAACGAGAGACAGAGAGCATGAGAGGGAGGAGGGTCAGAGGGAGAAGCAGACTCCCCGCCGAGCAGGGAGCCTGATGTGGGACTCGATCCCGGGACTCCAGGACCATGACCTGAGCCGAAGGCAGTCGCTTAACCAACTGAGCCACCCAGGCGCCCCATCTTCATTATTTTCTATAATTTTATCTTCTGTATCACCTATTCATTCCTCTGCTTCTTCCGTCCTCATTGTGATTATATCCAATTGGTTTTGCACGTCAGTTATAGCATTTTTTAATTTTGTTCTGACAAGTGTTTGGGTCTTGTATATCTGTAGCAAGGAGTTCTCTGGTTTCTTCTATGCTTTTCTCAAGCCCAGCTAGTATCCTTATGATTGTTGTTTTAAATTCTGATTCAGGCATATTACTTATATCTGTTTTGTTTAGTTGCCTGGCCTTGACTTCTTGTCCTTTATTTTGAGATGAATTCCTCTGTCTTGGCATTTTTTCTAGGTCTCTGTCTTTTCTGTGTTAGGAAAGCCTGTGACTGGTCCTATTTCCACTGGAGCTAAAGCTTTGTAACACTCTATGATCAGTAGACCTGGTGCATGCAGGAGGTTTGTGCTGGTCTTCTGGTGGAGGGACCTGCTGCTGCTCTGGCTCTCAAGCATACTTGCCCTGGTAAAAAGGCACCTGCAAAATGGAGGAGGATGGGGCTTGGTGTAAGCAACTCAAGCCTCCACTGTTTATGCTGTGCTACTCGCTGATGTCCATTCATGCTAATGGGAGGGATGAAAAATGGTGACAGCCTGCACTCTTCCCAGGAGAGAGGAGTTTGCGCCTTCCACTGTTCAAGAAGCCCTCACAGAAGAACAAACAATTTCTCCCCTTGTGTCCCAGGCTTTCATCAGATCACTGCCTTCACCCTCTCTTTGTCTGAGTTGTCTGTTTGCCTGATGGTGTAGTGCCCTGTTTTATCTCAGGCATGCGGCTGGGTTTCAAAACTCCAAATTTTAGTGGGGACCCACACTGATCCTCTGGGTAAGGGTCTCACTGCACTGTGGCTAGTACCATTTTGTCCTAGAAAAGCAAGTGCATGATGCACATGGGCTTGAATTTTATGGTAAAGCATAGCAAAAAGCAGCATCCAGGTTAGCTGCCCTCAGCAAGCGTTCTGCTCATAAACTAATGAACAGAGCAGTTCAATGGCATCTACCAGCTCTTTTGGCCCCAGAGAGACAGTGCTGCCTCTCCCAAATGCACTCTAAGAAGGGGAAATTTCTCTCCCAATGTGACCCAGGGGATCCTCAGAACATGCTCTCTGCTTCTGGGCCTCTGCTCTCCTTCTCCATAAGAGCACAACTATGCCCCAGGCTTTGACCCTGGTGATGGTGCAGACTTGTAAAACTTCAGACTTTCAGCCCTGCTGCTTGTAAAAACTTGTGATGATCAGCCCCTCTCATTTTCCCAGTCAGTGGTTTTGGGGAAATGTTTTTCTTGTGCAATACCCTTTGTGCTGCTTTCAATCTCTCTCTCTCTCCCCCTGCTTCTCTCCATGATCAGAGCTCCCTCCCCTCCACAGCACCTATGATTCTTTTATCCCCCACATCATGTCTCTGCACTCCTACCTTTTACAATGTGGCCTCTTCTCTCCCTCTAGTTGTGCAGTTTGTTCTCTCAGTCCTCAGATCAATGTCCTGGGTGTTCAGAATGATTTGATAATTACCTAGTTGTGTTTGAGGGACCAGGCAAGCATAAGGTCCTTCTCCTACTCCACCATCTTAACTCCTCCTCCTCAATTGGCCTAGTTTTTTCTTGTTACACTTTTTGAAAGTATATATATTTCTCTCTTTTTTTAAGATTTTATTTATTTGACAGAGAGCATGAATGGGGAGGAGGGGGAGAGGGAGAAGCTGGGCTTCTCCTAGGGGTTGATCCTAGGACCCTGGGATCATGACCTGAGCCGAAGGCAGACGCATAATCAACTGAACCAGCCAGGCACCCCAAAGTGTATATATTTCTTATTGAACTGAAGAAGCTCCAAATCTCCAGCACACATAAAATGCATTGAGATTTTTATTTTAAAAAATTGTATTAAATATATAAATGAATTTGAGAAATAAGTAATAATATAGATATTTCCTACCTATACAGGAATGTGATCTCTTCCTCCATTTGTTCAAATCTTAATATTGATCTTTTTTATCCCATATTTTTCTTGTTATGATTCCTGATTCCTGTATCACAGAGTTCATTTTGTCACTTGTTGCTACTATGAATAAGCATGGTTATCCTGAATCTAGATCATTTAAGTGAAATTAATTAGTAGGTTTTAAAATTTATTTACTTACTTTTTGAAAAATAAAAATTGTATATATTTAAGATATATAACGTTATATGCTACAACAACATGATACAAGTTACATTATGAAATGATTACTACAATCAAACTAATTAAGAAATCCATCACCTCCCATAGTTACCTTTTTTTTTTTTTTTTTTTTTTTGTGGTGTGTGGTGCGAACACTTGAGATCTAGTCTCTTAGCAAATTTCAAGTATACAAAATATTATCATTGACTATAGTTACCATGTGGCACACTGGGTCTCCAGAACTTATAACTGAAAGTTTGTACCCTTTAATCAATATTTCCCCTTTCCTCCTACCCTCCAGCCTCTGGTAACTCCATTTTACTCTCTGTTTCTCTGAGTTTGACTTTTTTTTTTAAAGATTCCACATATAAGTGAGATCATCTGATATTTGTTTTTCTATGTCTGGCTTATTTCACTTAGCATAATGATCTCTAAGTTTATCCATGTTGTCACAGTGGCAGGGTTTCCTTCTTATTTTTTATTTTTTTAAAAATATTTTGTTTATTTGACAGAGAGAGTACAAGCAGGGGGGAGCAGTAGAGGGGAAGGGAGGAGCAGGGAGCCTGATGTGGGGCTTGATCCCAGGACCCTGGGATCATGACCTGAGCCGAAGTTAGGTGCTTAACCGACTAAGCCACCCAGGTGCCCCAGTTTCCTTCTTTTTTTTTTTTTTAAGATTTTATTTATTTATTTGAAAGAGAGAGACCGACAGAGATAGCGACAGAGATCACAAGCCAGTGGGAAGGAGAGGGAGAAGCAGGCTCCCTGCTGAGCAGGGAGCCCAACACAGGGCTCGATCCCAGGACCCTGGGATCATGACTTGAGCCTAAGGCAGATGCTTAACTGACTGAGCCACCCAGGCGCCCCAGTTTCCTTCTTTTTGAAGGCTAAATAATATTCCAGACTCTGTGTGTGTGTGTGTGTGTACACCATATTTTCTTTGTCCATTCATCTATCAGTGGACACTCAGGTTGTTTCCATATCTTGGCTACTGTGAATACTGCTGCAGTGAAGATGGGAGTATATATGTCTTTGAGATAGTGATTTTATTTCCTTTGGATATATATCCAGAAGTGGGATTGCTGGACCATATGATAGTTCTCTTCTTTATTTTTAGGGGCCTTCATACTATTTCCCATAATGGATGTATCAATTTACATCCCGACCAACAGTGCACAAGGGTTCCCTTTACTCCACATACTCACCAACATTTGTTATCTTTTGACTTTTTGGTGATAGCTAACCTAACGGGTCTGAAATTATACCTCATTGTGGTTTTGATTTTTATTTCCCTAATAATTAGTGATCTTGAGCAACTTCTAACATAACTGTTGGCCATTTGTATGTCTTTTCTGGGAAAAAAATTATCTATTCAGATCCTTTGTTTATTTTTTAGCCAGGTTATTTTATTTATTTATTTATTTTGCTATTGGATTGTTATGCATTCCATATATATTATGGATATTAACCTCCCATCAGATTTATGGTTTGCAAATACTCTCTCATTTCATAGGTTGCCTTTTTATTTTGTTGATGGTTTCTTTTGCAATGTAGAGGCTTTTTAGTTTGATGTAGTCCCACTTGTTTATTTTTGCTTTTGTTGCCCAGGCTTTTGGTGTCAATTCCAAAAATTCATTGTCAAGACCCATGTCAAGGAGCTTTTCCTGTTTGTTTTCATTTAGGAATTTTATGGTTTCAAGTCTTAGGTTTGAGTCTTTAATCTATTTTGGGTTGATTTTTGTGTATGGTGTTAATAAAAGAATATAATATCATTCTTTTTTAAGATTTATTCATTTATTTTAGAGAGAGAGCGTGGGGAAGGGAGGGATAGAGGGAGAAAGAGAAACTCAGACTCCATGTTCAGTGTGGAGCCAGATCTGGGGTTCAGTTTGGACCCTGAGATCATGACCTGAGCCGAAACCAAGAGTCAGATGCTTAACCAACTGTGCCGCCCCCAGGTACCCCACAATATCATTCTTTTGCATGTGGCTATACAATTTTCCCAATACCATTTATTGAAGAGACTATTCTTTCCCCATTGAATATTCTTGGTATCTTTGTTGTAAATTAGTTGTATATATATATGAGTTTATTTCTGGGCTCTCTATTCTGTTACATTGGTTTGTCTATTTTCATGCCAGCACCATACTGTTTTGATTAATACAGCTTTGTAATATAGTTTGAAGTCAAAGAGTGAGATGCCGCCAGTTTTGTTCTTCTTGCTCAATATTGCTTTGACTATTTGGCATCTTTTGTGGTTCCATATGAATTTTAGGGTTATTTTTCTATTTTTGTGAAAATGCTACTGGAATTTTGATGGGGAATTGCCTGGAATCTATAGATTGTTTTTTATAGAATGAACATTTTTTTTTAAGATTTTATTTATTTATTTGACAGAGAGAGAGAGCACAAGCAGGGAGAGTGGCAGGCAGAGAGAGAAGCAGGCTCCCTGCTGAGCAGGGAGCCCAATGTGGGGCTTGGTCCCAGGACCCTGGGATCATGACCCGAGCCAAAGGCAGCTGCCTAACCAACTGAGCCACCCAGGCACCCTAGAATGAACATTTTTAACAGCATTATTTCTTACTCAAGGACACAGAATATCTTTGCATTTATTTATGTCATCTTTGACTTCTTTCATCAATTTTAAAAAATTTATTTTAATTTTTGATAGAGAGAGGGAGAGAGAATGTGCACAAGAGCAGGGAGGGGCAGAAAGAGAGGGAGAAAGAGAATCTTAAGCAGGCACCACACTGGGCATGGAGCCTGATGGGGCTTGATCTCACAACCCTGAGATCATGATCGGAGCTGAAATCAAGAGTTGGACGCTTAACTGAGCCATGCAGGCACCCCTTTCATTAGTGTTTTAAGAAAACTACAAACCAGTATTGCTGGTGGTGGGCATAAATGCAGAAATCCTGAACAAAATAGTGGCAAATTTAATTTAACAGTACATAAAAGGCTTATACATTATGTGCAAGTAAGATTTATCCCTGGGATGCAAGGATGGTCAACATACACAAAACAATAAATGTGATATAACACTTCAACAAAATAAAGAATAAAAACCATATGATCATTTTAATAGATGCAAAAAAACTGACAAAATTCAGTATCCTTTTATGATAAAAATGCTCAACAAATTATGTATAGAAGAAATGTATCTCTACATAGTAAATGCTATATATGATAAGCCAAAGGTAACATCATACTCAACAGTGAAAAGCTGAAGAAAACATTTCCTATATGATTGAAAGAATACAAGAGTGTCTACTCTTGCCACCTCTATTCAACATAGTAATGGAAGTCATAGCCAAAGTAGTTAGGCAAGAAAAAGAAATAAAAGGCATCAAAGTTGGAAAGGAAGAAGTAAAATTAATTGTCTCTTATTTGCAGATGATAAGATCTTACACAGAGAAACCCTTGAAGACTCTACTAAAAAACTTAAATTCAGTAAAGTTGCAGGATACAAAAATAAAAATAAACACCTAAAAATCAGTTGCATTTGTTTACACTAACAACAAACTATCCAAAGAAGATATTAAGAACACAATTCCAGTTACAATAGCAACAGAAATAATAAAATATTTAGGAATAAATTTAATCAAGGAATGAAAGACCTGCACATCAAAGGCCTTCTTGAGGTTTCTTTTACTCTTTTTTTCTTTTAAAGATTTATTTATTTATTTATTTATTTATTTGAGAGAGAGAGAGTGAGAGCACATGCACATGAATGGGGAGAGGGGCAGAAGGAGAGGGAGAGAACCAAGCAGATTCTCTACCGACTGCAGAGCCTGACGCAGGGCTCGATCTCATGACCCTGAGATCATGACCTGAACCAAAACCAAGAGTTGGTTGCTCAATTGACTGAGCCACCCAGGCTTTCCTTGAGGTTTGTTTTTCCATAGCTTTGTGCTACTACTACTACCCTAAGGATCAGGGTAGTAAGTATTTCTAGTATCTTTTTTTTTTTTAATTTTAATTCAAGTATCTTTAAATATCACCCTTGGAATTAGGGTTTTCCAACATGAAAAATACTTCCATTCATAGCTTCTACCTCGGTAGACAAGGTTGGTCTTCAGCTTCTAGTCTTCACTTTTTCATTTTTTTCCATACTGTTATACTGACACCCTCCATCCCCTTAGGAATAAAAAGCACTCATTATGATAGTCCCATTGTGAAAAGGTATTTAAGTCAATGTATTATTTTATAAAATATCTCTCCTAGGTGTTGTCTTTCCCAGGTTTTTGTTTTCTGACTTTGTCACTGGTATAAAACTATTTCTGTCCTTCTAAGAATTGAATTTTGGGTAACAGACTAAAATAATGGAAATTTGGGGGATATATGGGGCCAAAAACATCTATATTTCTCCTGACTTTGGTGAGTAGAACTCTTAGAGTCAGAATAAAAAGCTCACATTTTGTCTCTTCAAGTATCTTCTTGCTTCTCAGTTGTTACCTTATGGACTGTCCTGGCTATGATTGAGGCCTCTTACCAACCACAACTTGACATGGAGGTGCCCCTGACAAAACACAGGATAACTAGCCTATCATTTATTTCTTTTGTAATCTCTGCCAATCTTTTCTTTTCTCTCTGAGCATGGACCTTGTCTCCCATTCTTAAACATAAGTTTCTGAGTTCTTGTGTTGATTTTTACTGTATTCTGAACCACTGTACTTTTGCCATCACCCATTGTCTCATTTTTTCTTGCCCTATATTTGCAAAATGACCTGTTTTTACACATTCCAGGAAAATTAATAAACTAATACTTTTGATTTTTTACGTACCTTGAGTTATAAAGCCATAAGAACTGTAAAGCCTTGTGTGGATCAGTTTTTCCTAACCTGACATTCCAGAATGGCCTTGTAAGTGGGATGTAAAAAAGTATTTTGCTGGTCTGTAATGCCCTTTTTTCCCATACTCTGGTAATTCAGAGATCATAGATAACCATATCTCCTCCTTTTTTGATACAGTCTTACTAATTTCTTGATTGAGGCATGAAGTATAAGGATCACTTGATCTTACTTATACCACTGAAGTTAGGAGAAGTATTTGGTTATTGTCTTTGTGGTTGCTCTAACTCAGTGTATGATCTTGATTCTACCCTAAGTTGAAGCTCTGTTATTTCTTATAATCCTTTGAAAGCCATTTCTGTTTGGCTCTGGTTTTATATTCATAACATGCAAATCAGGTTATATTCTTTCATCTTGAGATAAGATTAGAGTACTGAAATGTTACATAGCTCTTATTTCCAAAGCTGTCAATCAAACTGTGTATTCACTAGTTTGGTGACCTTGGACAAGTGGATTAACCTTACTGATCCTCAACTTCATCTGTAATGATACCACCTATCTTATGGGGCTATAGAAATAAATGAAAATTAAGTGAGATAATCCATGTAAAGTGTTTTTCATTATACCTTGTACATAGTAAACAAATGGTGACAGCAGCCTTGGGGACAAAGATTATATGCATATAGTCTTTATTTTTTATTTCTAATGTAGCAAGAGGAAAACTATCATTTTCATGTTCATTGCAACTGACAGTAGATAGGCTGAGGAAAGAAAGACATTGCAAAATGCTGTTTTTGTAAGTAGATTATAAATTTAGATCTTATTTTATTTGTAATGGAGGCTCAAAATGTCCATCCTCCCTATTATTGGAGATTTAAGAAGTTGCCATCTGAAGAAGAGAGGTAGCCCCCAAATACTTAATGGCTATTTATACTTACAGAAATAACAATAGTACCAGGTATCTCAGTGGACTGTTTGAAATGCAAGTGTATAGCTCACAAGGGAATCCAACTAAATAAACACTGAATCATCTTTAATAGTCTAACACCATAACTAGTTAGATAATTAGTCCTTTTTTTTATTATTATGTTGTTAATCACCATACATTACATCATTAGTTTTTGATGTAGTGTTCCATGATTCATTGTTTGCGTATAATACCCAGTGCTCCATGCAGAACGTGCCCTCCTTAATACCCATCACCAGGCTAACCCATCCCCCCACCCCCCTCCCCTCTAGATAATTAGTCCTTTTGAATCAGGGAACATCACACTAAATATAAGCCCATTATTTGTTTCTTTTAAGCAATGCATTCTTAGTGTGAAATACAGAACTACCTGTCTGTCTATTATGTGGTTTAGGTCTTCCATGGTTTCTAGTGTATTTGTATTAAGAGTATAATGGAATTGAAAAGAACCTTGAAATAATTCATTCTTTTTTTTGTAGATGAAGAAACTGAGAGCTTAAGTAATGTGTCCAGGTTAGATAGTGACAGAGCTGGGACCCGAGCTAGCTCCCTACTCCTAGCACAGTATTCTTCCATGTTACTTTTCTATAATTTTGTTTCACAAGATTTTTCTTTTCTTTTAAAAGTGATTTTTATTTTCGGGTGCCTAGCTGGCTCAGTCAGTGGAGCGTGTGACTCTTGATCTTGGGATACTAAGTTTAAGCCGCATATTGGGTGGTAAAGATTACTTAAAAATAAAATCTTTAAAAAAAGTGATTTTTATTTTACTCCATGGCCGAATTATTTTTCTGACTACTAATTTTCATATTACTTCTGTCAGGACATATTTGTGCATATATCTCTATACTTTTCAGTAGTGAGAATTGGAGATTTTCATATATTATGCAGTGTGTTTTTTGAAGGTGTATTTTGCAATACCTACCCTACATGACAGTATGAGAGAAGGTGATAGTATGAGAGATATGAGGTAATATTAGAGAAAGTAAATGCATTTAATTTGAACTGGATTCCCTCATATTTTGAAAGGACACTTCTCTGTGAAGTTTAAGAACTATAAACTTATAAACTATATACAGTATGCTTAACCTATAAAGCATATTTATGTATTATCTCAACTATCAACATGCATTGATAAGATTAACAGTGAAACTATAAAGTCAAAGTTACTCACTATATGTGTTAAACTGTTGCAATAAAAATCAGTAGTTTTTTGAATCCCTGTAAACCTTTTAAGTTTGAAACAACAGAATCTCTGAATTCAAGTGGTTTGTAATATAATATGGTAGGAAGAAACACAATTAGGTGGTAAAGAATAACCTACTTTTACATTAGATTTCATGAACCCTTCGTATCCATAACATATACTTAATTAAATAACTGTATGCATTAAAAGTATTATCCAAATGTAGGTACTTGTTCTGTTCTAATGCCTTAGCATTATGTAATTCAATTTCATGTAGTTACAATAATCACAAAGGTGCTTGGAAGGAAAAGGGTGAGAATGATAACTTTTGAACTTTTTAAAAAAATTTCCAGTGTGCTTTCATTTCTATGGAAAGTTGAGACAGATAAAGATATTCTAGACAAAGATTCTATTTCAATATTTACATAATATTTGGTCAGAATCATTCCTCTTTCTTAAAAAATTTAAGAATAGTTTTTGAGGGGAAATACTCCTTATATGCATAAATAATATTGATGAACTTTAAAAAAAACCCTAAATAATCATAGCACTGAACTAGCTAAGGGAAGGGGACAAATTAAAGGCATGATCCCTGCTCACAAAGAAGCTTAGAACTTATCTGGGGAAACCAAAGGGCAAAAATCTTTCTTCAGTAATTTTTAGTAAGTGTTAAACTGTGGCATTGGCTTAGAATTTTAGCAAATATTTCATGTAGGAGTGAGGCCTTGACCTGGGATTTGAGAGATAAGTAGATGAAAATTTTATTTTTGAAAAGTGCTAATAATTAGGACCTCATTTATTTATCACTGTGTATAAATAACTTTTCCACTGTTAGGCTTTTGGAGATGCTTTGAAAAGAAATGCTTTTAGTAGCTTGAATCATAGAACAATAATGAAATGTTTTTGAGGTATATAAACAAATAATTGCTTCTTGAATACTAAATTCTAATGGGATTTTGTTGTCATAGCTACAACACTAATTACATCAGCTCTGTATATCTAATGGAATTCTAAGATATATGTTGTAATTTCTATGGTGTTGAATAAACCTTGACATATATGAATATAATCCTGCTATAAGATTAAATTCAGTCTAGTGAAAAATATTTTGTCTCCCTAAACATTTTGTATATTAGGAAATATATTAACCAATGCTCTTGGATAAAACATTTGTTTTTAGGCTTTTAACAAATTTGACAGACTTCAGATTAACAACTAAAAATATAAATGGTAATTTCCTCCCAGTTTTATTGATAATTGGTTATTGCTAATAGAAGTTACTGATTTTTGTTTATTTACCTTGTGTCTAGACAACTTACCACATTCTTTTATTTCTAAAATATTTTTGTAAACTTTTTTTCTTAACTTTCCTGTATCTCTATATATTATTTCAGTTTCTTGTCTTACTGAATTAGCTCGAGTCTATAAAACAAAGCTAAATAATAATGGAAAAAATGGACATGTGTGTCTTCTCCCTGATTTTAATAGGAATGACTATAGTTTTTTGTTGTTTAGTATGTTTGTTATTATTTTTTGTTATTGTTAATATTTATCATCTTTATGTAATTTCCCTCTAATCCTGTTTTACATTAGATGTTTACTTGGATTGCCTGCTGGATTTTATCAAATGCCTTTCCCAGAGCCTATTGATATAATCATGAGGTTTTATCTTTTAATTTGTTGAGTTAATGAATATTGGCATGTATCCTGATATTGAGCTGTCTTTGTATTAATTTAAATGAGGTTAGGCAGTCAAACTCTTCGTTTAAATCTAACACAGATATACTTTAAAATTTTCTTTTCTCTTCCATGCATACGAGAGAAAAGAAAATGTGCCAATGATCCTCTTCTGGCTTTATAAAGTAAATTCACATGTATTTATATATTTTTCTGGAAATGCTATGTCAACTTAAATATTATTACCAGGGGAACACATTATTGAGTAAAACAACCAATCAGAATTATATATTCCTTAGAAACTAAAGATTACATTCACAAGAGGTATCCTCAATCTGTGAAGTATAGACTCCTTTTTAGAAATAACATTTGCAAAGACATTTATATGCTGAAGAATATTATTTCCTTTACTGTATCTGTATCTTGCCAAGGTTTATTCTATGAGCAGTTAGAAATGCCTCTAGTTTCAAGACTGAGGCCTGGAAAACTCAAAATTTAAGTTAAGGAAAGGAAAAGGATGAAATATGTTAGTAGTAAATGGAATATGAGGTATATATTTTTAACATGTATACTTACATTTCTAGAATAAACTTTATTTGGTCATAGGTTATCATTGTCAGTATATTTTACTGGATTTAATTTACTAATATCTTATTTGGTATTTTGTAACTATATTCATAAATATTTACTTTATAATTCTTAAAACAATCTGAAATTATATATATTTTGCCATGTGATGAGTTTCCTGTGAAATCACTATCATAGTAAAAATAGAGAACATACTCATCACTCCTGGTTCTTCATAGCAGCCCTTCTCTTTTTCTGCCCTTGGATCCAGGCAACAGCTGATTTGTCTTTTTGTCACTAGGGATTGTTCAAATTTTATATAAATAGTCACTCCCGTTCTTTCTCTTTCTTCCCCTCTCTGTCTCTCCCTCCCTCCCTCTTCTTCCTTTCTCTGAATATATATACCTGATGTGATTAACATACTGAAAGATGATTTGGGCAACTGGGGAAAGAGTTTGGGGTCGAATTAGTGACCAGCACATAAAAGCTAAAGAAATGAAACTTAAAAAAAAGTTAACCCCAGAGAACAAAAACTTTTGTGAGGCAAAATTAGTAATTAGTATCAATAGTGTTAACACTGACTGTTATGATTTATTGGGAGGTTAGAGATATGACAAAGGTGCTTGTATAAATAATGAGGGGGTAGGTGAAAAAGAATCCTTTTTTTTGAAAAGTCAGTAAGCAGCAATATAAAAATGTTATTTGAGACACATTAGGTAAATACCCAAATAAATAGTAGAAATATTGAAAAGTGGTTGCCTCTGGGAAATAGGAAATGGGAGAGGTAAGGGGACACATTTCTGATTTTTCACATATCCTTTAGATTTGTCTGATTTGTTAAACTGTGTGTATGGTTGAGTGTGATAAAAATAAAACTAAAATAAGAAAAGAAAAAAGGTATTAAATTTCAGAATATTAATGATGAGCATTCCATTTCTATTATATCTGCTTGCAAATATCTTATAAAATGGGGGTGTATTAATATCTTATTCTTCTTTAATTTTAATATCAACTGCTTTTAGATCTTTGAACATGATAGTTTTCTCATTCTTTCAAGATATTTAAAAGTCTTCCTGAGAACTGGTTCCAATACCTCAATTACCAATGGTATCCACATGAGTAGGTACTTTACCATATAGAACAATTTTACCTTTATAGCACATTATGATGGGGATTCATAGGAATTTGTTAATTTTGTTACCATTATACCACTCAATGTTGTCATATGCCTGTCATCGTCCTCTTGCTCAGTCTTTTCCTTTATCTAAGATAGCAGGAAATTATTTAGCAATACTTTCAGTGCTCCAAAATGACATCATATTTAGGGAAGAGTTGTAGACATATACACAAAGCCCTAAAAAACTCAAGGTTCATGTAATTTGGCTGTTACTGGAAACAAATATTGAAATTGAGGGAATTTTACTAGCAATGGGAGTTGCTCCACAGTTACAATAGTAATTGGTTTTTGCTTACCAAAATATGTTATCCATGTGAAAGTTCTTTTTTACAGGAGAGTAGCCAGATATCTCAAATTATTTATGACCTACTGAACAAATTTTGACACTGCAGTTAATTTCCAATTTCTGGATTCAAAATCAGGAATGATTTACCTTATTATACCTATTCCCCTGAGTGTAATATTTATAGACCAAACCAGGCAAGTGAACTTATATCAAAAAAAGCATGTATTATATAATCATAAATCTTTACAAGCAAACTTTTTATCTAGAGAAATTTTTTAAATAACAAATTTATTGCATAATTGTAACATTCTATCTTTTGTAATCCATAAATGTTATTTCTTTTCTATACAAGTTTCCCTCACTATCTGAAGGTAGAGTGTTCCTGTGAAACCTTCATAAGCCTAAATGGCATAAAGCAAAGAAGCAACTACTGTTAATTTATAAGGAGAAAGTTGTTGAGCATTCCTAGACCCAAAAAATAACCTCTCTTAGACTTTCCTGATACCTTAGGCCACATCTTGCTAACAGATGCATAAAATAAATCAAGATAAAGCACAGATGCTCACAGACACAGTTTAAAGCTATGGCAGCTTGATGGCGAGATGCTGAGTGTAGTTCCTGGAGAAGGGGCTTGATGGTGCCACTCTTTTTATTATTTATTTATTTATTTATTATTTTTTTATTATTTATTTATTTATTTATTTATTTATTTATTTATGTTCAGTTAGCCACTGTATAGTACATCATTAGTTTTTGATGTCAATGATTCATTGACACTCTTGCTGCTTGAGGCATGCACTGCCTCTATAATGGCTGGCTGCAAAACAATCACTGAACTCTATTTTCACTTTTTGCCTTTTTTTGTAAAAGTGAAAATCCTCTTCACATTTCTTTTGCTTGGCGAAAACAGGTACTAATGTAGGTCTTTTGTAAAAGTGCAGTGGCATATGTGAACTTTCAAAAAGCATGGGATATCTGGGAATTTCTTTTTTTTTTTTTTTTTTAATTTATTTATTTGACAGAGAGAGACAGCGAGAGAGGGAACACAAGCAGGGGGAGTGGGAGAGGGAGAAGCAGGCTTCCCGCCGAGCAGGTAGCCCGATGCAGGGCTCGATCCCAGGACCCTGGGATCACGACCCGAGCCGAAGGCAGACGCTTAACGACTGAGCCACCCAGGCGCCCCGCATGGGATATCTGGGAATTTCTAATAGTCACCTTTGTGTTACTAGATGAAACCTGGTGTATGATTCTAGGAATTCTATGCTAGGTTATGGAAATGATAGCTTTGGCCTATCAGTAGTATATAAAAATGATAGGGCGCCTGGGTGGCTCAGTTGGTTAAGCGACTGCCTTCGGCTCAGGTCATGATCCTGGAGTCCTGGGATCGAGTCCCACATCAGGCTCCCTGCTCAGCAGGGAGTCTGCTTCTCCCTCTGACCCTCCTCCCTCTCGTGCTCTCTGTCTCTCATTGTCTCTCTTGCAAAAAAAAAAAAAAAAAAAAAATGATAAAGGCATGAATCACTAATATAATAGAGAACTGGAGTCCTTTTAGTATAGAATCAAAAGCCATACTTATTTCTTTAATTTTTCAGACTAATGATCAATACTAGGGAACATTCCTCATAAATTAACTTGGTGGTCTAATAAATATTTACTTTTTAGGAACGGTTGGGGTGGATATAAAGATGCCAGTTATGATGTTTTAATAGGCCATAATAACTATAGCTTAACATGTAGAAATCTGGGGTGGCTGGGTGGCTCAGTCAGTGAAGTGTCTGCCTTTGGCTCAGGTCATGATCTCAGGGACTTGGGATCAAGCCCCACGTCAGGCTCCCTGCTCAACGGGGAGTCTGCTTCTCCCTCTCCCTTTGCCTGCCGCTCTGCCTGCTTGTCTCTCTTTCTCTCTCCCTCTCTGTCAAATAAATAAGTAAAATTTTTTTTTAAATGTAGAAATTTATTTCTCTTTCATGAAATCTGTCTAAGCTTAAACAACCCAGGACTAATTCAATGTCTATATGGTATCAAGAACCCAATAAACCTCTTTGCTGTTACAAAACACTTTTCTATCTTGTTACTCTGCTATCCTTAACCTACAGCTTCCATTTCATGCTCAAAGATGGCTGATCCAACTCCTGCCATTGAATATATTTTCCAATTAGTAGGAAGGTGAGAAAAAAAGAAGTATTTGCTTTACTTTTAAGGCTTCATATCATTTCTGTTCTCATTCCCTTTGTTTAGAATGTAATCTAGCCCTCTGAGGAGGCTGAGAAATATAGTATGAACTAGGTTGTTATGTGCTGAACTCAAAATTTTATTACTGTAGAAAAAGGAGAAAAGAAGATATTGGGGAGCCACAGGGTATCCGTCACAGGTGGTTTTGGGGCTGTTTTGAAATATTGTAATAGTATTAAGCCTTAGTCAACCAGGCCAAATATGAATTCTGCTTTGTCTCATACTGCTCTCAGTTCCACCCTGGTCCTGTGTTCTCGTTTATACCCTAAGGAAATTAAAATTTAAACTAAACTAAAACCAGAGCTAAGATGTTCAGAATTCCTTGCTGGCTGGGTTCTGGTTAGATTCTGTCAATGGGAGGCACTTATGCCAGATTTAAAGACAGGAAAAAAGTAAAAGTGTTACCTCTGGTAGTGCCTCTTGCAGTGTCAGCAGTGAATATAGGTGTCTTTCATCTCAGAGGTGGTAGCAGCTTCCTTAGCTTAGGGAAATAGAACCAACCTTTCCACATATTTGTAACCTGTTCTCTAGTATATCTTTCTTTGCTTCAAGTATCTAGAGAGATTTATATAACTATTGGCACAGTTGGCCACCTCACATCATCCCTTGTAATAATGTCAAGGGAGAGTGTTATGGACTGAATTGTGTCCCCCTAAAATTCCTATTTTGAAATCCTAACCCCCAGTGTGATGGTATTTGGGGAGGGGAACTTTGGGAGTTAATTAGGGTTAGACGAGGTCATAAGGGTGAGGCCCTCATGATGGGATTGGTGGCTTTTTACAAATAGGAAAAGAGATTGCTCTCTCCCCATCATGTGAAGATAAGTGAGAAGGTGGCCATCTGCAAGCCAGGAAGGAACTGAATTGGCCAATAACTTGATCTTGCCTTCCCAGGTTCCAGAACTGTGAGAAATATTTTGTTTAAGACACCCAGTGTATGGTATTTTGTTACATCAGCCTGAACAGACTAATACAGAGAGTAAAACAAAAGAAAACAAGAGAAGCAAAATGACATTAAGAAAAATTAGATATTTAAAAACCTCATTTTATTGTTGATCAGCTTTGTTGTCATCTTATTTCACCAACTGAACATAAACTATAGTATTTCAACAATCCTTCTTGGCACGGTCTAAAATTGAGAATTTGTTACCTTGACATGGTTGTCTTCACTCTGTTCTGTATTTTTCTGTTGCTTCATTTATTTTTACTGCATTTTGTCATTCTAATTGATAGCCTTGATTCTTTTGAAATCAGCCAGATACCCCAACTGATCTAACTTCTTATAGCATACTTTGATGATACAGTATCAGAATATTTTATATTCTTGAGGGAAATAATATTCTTTTACTTCAAATTAAGATATAATTCACCTACTATACATTTTACCCATTTAAAGTGTATATTTTACTGTTTTTCGTATATTTACAGAGTTGTGCAGCACCACCATAGTCAATTTTAGAACATTTACCAACCCCAAAAATGGTTGGCTATACCCGTTAGCAGTCAATTCCCATTATTCAGGGCCCCTATCCCCCATGCCTAAGCAGCCAGACATATAATTTATGTCTGTATAGATTTTCCTATTCTGTACATTCCATTAAATAGAATCGTTTAATATGTGACTGGTTTCTTTCAGTTAGCATAACATTTTCAAGGTACATCCCTATTGTAGCATGTATCTGTACCTCATTCTCTTTTATTAATGAATAATATTCCATTGTGTGGCTATACTATATTTTATTTATCCATTCATCAGTTGACACATATTTGAGTTGTTTCTACCTTGTGGCTATTATGAATAATGCTGCTATGAACATTTGTATTGAAGTTTTGTATTGAATACAAATGTTTGTATTGAACATTTGTATTGAAAAATGGCTTTCCTTTTATTTGTCTTTGATTTTTTTCAATGATGTTTTGTAGTTCTAGTATGTAAGTTTTGTACTTCTTCTGTTCATTGTATTCCTGTTTTATTCATTTGGATGCTATTGTAAATGAAATTGTTTTCTTAATTTCATTTTTGGATCGTGCATTGCTAGTATATAGAAATACAATTGATGTTTGTACACTAATTTTGCAAACTTACTGAACTCCTTTACTCTAATAATTTTTCAATTTATTTCTTAGACTTATATATACAGATGATGCCATTTACAAATTTTATTTCTTCCTTTCTAATCTGGATGCCTTTTATTAATTTTTCTTGACTTACTGCCCTCGATAGGACAAAGAAGTGGCAAGAGCAGACATACTTGTCTCATTCCTGATCTTAGAATGCATTCATTCTTTTACTACTTAGTATGTTAGTTGTAGGTTATTCATACATACCATTTATCAGGTTGAGGAATTCCAAATGGAATTTGTTGACTGCTTTTTAACATGAATGGGTATGGATTTTCTGAAATAATTTAATGTGAATAGGTGTGGATTTTCTGAAATAATGATCATGTGATTTTTGCTATATATTATATTGATACGGTATATTACATTAATTTTTTTTTATGTTAAACCAATCTTTCATTCCTAGGATAATCCCACCAAGTCATATATATATCCTTTTTATATGTTGATGGAATCAGTTTGCTAGTGTTTTATTGAAGATTTTTGCAAATATATTAATAAGAATTAGTGGTCTTTTGTTTTCTTGTGATGTCTTTGTTTCTAGTATCAGGGTTATATTGGCCTCATAGAATGAGTTGGGAAGTGTTCCCACCTCATTTGTTTTTTGAAGAGGGAACTATTTCTGATTTTTGTTATCCACATTGCTCTTCAGGAAGATAATTGGTATATTCCTTTTGACAGTTTTATCTTAAGAGTCTAAATAAGGTAGACTATTCAGAATGAAGAGAGAAACATCTTAGTTAAGAATCATTACTAGAAATGGATTTTCTGGGTAAATACTTTTTACCAGCTTAGTTGAAGATTCTTTGGAAATTATAGAACAGTAGTTGATTAAAAACATTTTGGTACATTTATACTATAATAAGTTCTGCAATCTTTAAATAGGTTGAAGTACATCTATGCATATATTTTGTGGAAGTATTTCCATGATATACTGTTGAGTAAAAAAAAAAAACAGATTACAGATTTGGTTGTATATTGGGTAATATGCATATGCATATATATTGATATATGCTTTAAATGAAAATGGGGAGGTTATAGCAAGGAACTTTTTACACTGTTTTTTTCTGGGGAATAAGAGTTTTAGATAAACTACATGCTGTAGTTTTTCTTTTCATCTCTGAATATTTACAAATCAATATTTTATTATAAAAATATATCCATTAAAAATAGTGCTTGGAAGGGGAGGGGGGTGGGGGGATGGGTTAGCCTGGTGATGAGTATTAAGGAGGGCACGTTCTGCAGGGAGCACTGGGTGTTATGCACAAACAATGAATCATGGAACACTATATCTAAAACTAATGATGTAATGTATGGGGATTAACATAACAATAAAAAAAATAAAAAAAAAACTAATGATGTAATGTAAAAAAAAAAATAGTGCTTGGAGCACTAAATGTCTGGCTGAACAAGATATAGATCTCTCTTTTCTTTTTTTTATGTTTTTATTTTAATTCCAATTAGTTAACATACAGTGTTAATATAACATTTCAGGTGTAAAATATAGTGATTCAGTAGTTCTATACATCACCCAGTGCTCATCACAACAAGGGCACTCCTTAATACCTACCACCTATTTAAACCATCCCCCCACTCACCTCTATTCTCTATAGTTTGTTCTCTGTAATTAAGATCTGTTTCTTGTTTGTCTCTCTTTTATTTCCCTTTGCTCTTTTGTTTTGTTTCTTAATATCCACCTCTGAGTGAAATCATATGGTATTTGTCTTTCTCTGCCTGACTCATTTCATTTAGTATTATACTCTCTAGCTTCATTCATGTTGGTGCAAATGACAATATTATATTCTTTTTCATGGCCGAATAATATTTCATTATATATATACACCACAACTTCTTTATTTAGCCATCAATTGATGGACACTTGTCCTGATTCCATATCTTGGCTATTGTAAATGATGCTGTTATAAACATAGGGGTGCATGTATTCCCTTGAATTAGTGTTTTTATATTCTTTGGTAAATACCTAGTAATGCAATTGCTAGATCTTAGGAGAGTTCTTTTGTTAACTTTTTGAGGAACCTTCAAACTGTTTTCCACAGTGGCTGAACCAGCTTGCTTTCCCACCAACAGTGCAAGAGGGTACCTTTTTCTCCACATCCTTGCCAACCCCTGCTGTTTTTTGTGTTGATTTTAGCCATTCTGACAGGTGTGACGTGATATCTCATTTGCATTTCCTTAATGTAAGTGATGGTAAACATCTTTTCATGTGTCTGTTGGCCATCTGTATGTCTTCTTTGGAGAAATGTCTGTTCATGTCTTCTGCCCATTTTTAAATTGGATTATTTATTTTTTGAGTGTTGAGTTGTATCAGGTTTTTATATATTTTGGATACTAACCCTTTATCAGATATATCATTTGCAAATATCTTCTATTCTGTAGGTTGCCTTTTAGTTTTGTTGATTGTTTACTTCACTATGCAGAAGCTTTTTATTTTGATGTAGTCCCAATAGGTTTTTTTTGCTTTTGTTTCCCTTGCCTCAGGAGAACTATCTAGAAAGAAATTGCTATGGCTGATGTCAAAGAAATTACTGCCTGTTTTCTGGGATTTTTATGGTTTCAGGTCTCACATTTAGGTCTTTAATCGATTTTGAATTTATTTTTGTGTATGGTGTAAGAAAGTATCCAGTTTCTTTCTTTTGCATTTTGCTGTCCAGTTTTCCCAACACCATTTGTTGAAGAGACTGTCTTTTTCACATTGGATGTTCTTTCCTGCTATGTTGAAGATTAATTGACCATATAGTTGTAGGTTTGTCCCTGGGTGCTCTATTCTGTTCCATTGATCTAGGTGTCTATTTTTGTGCCACTACCATATTGTTTTGATTACTAGGGCTTTGTAATATAACTTGGAGTCTGGAATTGTGACGCCTACAGCTTTGCTTTTCTTTTTCAAGATTGCTTTGGATATTCAGGGTCTTTTATGGTTCCATACAAATTTCAGGATGGTTTGTTTTAGTTCTGTGAAAAATGCTGTTGGTATTTTGATAAGGTTTCCATTAAATGTGTAAATTGCTCTGGGTACTATAGACATTTTAACAATATTTGTTCTAATCCATGAGCATTGAATGTCTTTCCATTTCTTTGTGTCATCTTAAATTTCTTTCCTCAGTGTTTTATAGTTTTCAGGGTACATGTCTTTTACCTCTTTGGATAGGTTTATTCCTAGGTATCTATTATTTTTGGTGCAATTGTTAATGGGACTGATTTCTTAATTTCTCTTTCTGTGGCTTCATTATTGGTGTATTAAAATACAACAGATTTCTGCACATTGATTTTGTATCCTGCAATTTTACTGAGTTCGTTTATCAGTTCTAGCAATTTTTTGGTAGAGTCTCTTGGGTTTTCTGTATAGAGTATCATGTCATCTGCAAATAGGAAAAGTTGTACTTCTTCCTTACCAATTTGGATGCCTTTTATTCCTTTTTGTTGTCTAATTACTGTGGCTGGGACTTCCAGTACTATGTTAAATAAAGTGGTGAGAGTGGGCTTCCTTGCCTTATTCCTGACCTTAGGGGAAAAGGTCAGTTTTTCCCCATTGAGAATGTTAGCTGTGGATTTTTCATATAAGGCCTTTATTATGTTGAGGTATGTTCCCAACAAACTTTCTTTGTTGAGGGTTTTTATCATGAATGGATGTTGTACTTTGTCAAATGCTTTTTCTTATCTACTGAGAGGATCATATGGTTCTTATCCTTTCCCTTACTGATGTGATGTGTGATGTTGTTTGCAAATATTGAACCACACTTGCAACCCAGGAATAAATCCCACTTGATTATGATGAATAATTCTTTTAAATTACTGTTGGGTTTATTTTACTAGTGTTTTATTGAGAATTTTTGCATCCATGTTCATCAGTGATATTGGCCTGGAGTTCTCTTTTTTAGTGGAGTCTTTATCTGCTTTGGTATTAGAGTAATGCTGGCCTCATAAAATGAATTTGGAAGTTTTCCTTCCTCTTCTATTTTTTTGAATAATTTGAGAAGAACAGGTATTAACTCTTCTTTAAATGTTTGGTAGAATTCGCCTGTGAAGCCGTCTGGCCCTGAAATTCTGTTTGTTTGGAGTTTTTTGATTATTGATTCAATTTATTTACTGGTTATCGGTCTGTTCAAATTTTCTATTTCTTCCTGTTTCAGTTTTGGTAGTTTATATGTTTCCAGGAATGTATCCATTTTTTCTTGGTTGTCCAATCTGTTGGCATATAGTTTGTCATAATATTCTCTTATAATTGTTTGCATTTCTGTGGTACTGATTATTATTTCTCCTCTCTCATTTGTGATTTTGAGTCCCTCTTTTTATCTTGATAAGTCTGGCTAGGGGTTTAATAATTTTATTGATTTATTCAAAGAATGAGCTCCTGATATTGATCTGTTCTATTGTTTTTTCAAATTTCTTTATCATTTATTTCTGCTCTAATCTTTATTATTTCCTTTCTTCTGCTGGTTTTGGGTTTTGTTTATTGTTCTTTTTCTAGCTTCTTAGGCATAAGGTTAGGTTGTTTGAGATTTTTCTTGTTTAGGTAGGCAGTATTGCTATAAACTTCCCTCTATGGCCACTTTTGCTGCATCCCAAAGTTTTTGGATTGTTGTATTTTCATTTGTTTCCATGTACTTTTTAAATTTCTTCTTTTATTTCTTGGTTGACACATTCATTGTCTAGTAACATGTTATTTAACTTCCATGTATTTGTGATCTTTCCAGATTTTTCTTGTGGCTGACTTCTAGTTTCATAGTGTTGTGGGCAGAAAGGATGCATGGTATGAATTCAATCTTCTTGAAGTTGTTGAGGCTTGTTTTGTGGGCTAATATGTGATCTAGTCTGGAGAATGTCCCATGTGCACTTGGGAAGACTGTGTATTCTACTGTTTTAGGATGGAATGTTCTGAATATATATGTTAAGTCCATCTGGTCCAGTGTGTCATTCAAAACCATTGTTTCCTTGTTGATCTTCTGTTAGATGATCTGTAAGTGGGATGTTAAAGTCCCCTACTATTGTATTATTATCAATGAGTTCCTTTATATGGTTGTTATTAACTGCCTTATGTATTTGGGTGGTCCTATTTTGGGTGCATAAATATTTACAATTGTTAGATCTTTTTGTTGGTTTGTCATGATAGTGTCATTTTTGTCTCTTTTCACAGACTTTGCTTTAAAGTCTATTTTGTCTAATATAAGTATTGGTACTCCAGTTTTCTTTTGACATCCATTTGCATGATAGATGTTTCTCCATCCCCTTACTTTCAATTTGCAGGTGTCTTTAGGTCTGCAAGGAGTCTCTTATTGGCAGCATATAGATGTGTCTTGTTTTTTTATCTACTCTGTCACCCTGTGACTTTTGATTGGAGCATTTAGTCCATTTACATTCAGAGTTATTATTGATAGTTATGTATTTATTATCATTTTATTATTTGTTTTGTGGTTGTTTCTAAGGATTTTCTTTGGTCCTTGTCTTTCTCTCTTTGATGTTTTGCTGATTTTATTTAGTGATATATTTGGATTACTTCCTCTTTTTTTTTTTTTTGCACATTTATTTGTGGTTTTTGATACATAGTTACCATTAGGTTTGTGTATAACCTCTTCTGCATATAGCAGTCTACATTAAGTTGATGGTCATTTAAGTTTGAAGCCATTCTTTACTATTCGCCTCCCCATGTTTTACATTTATGATGTTATATTTTGTATCCTTTTATTTTGTGAGTTTCTTGACTGATTTTTTATAGAAATATTCATTTTTACGGCTTTTGCGTTTCCTACCATTATACTGTCAGTTTTGTTGGGCTTTCCTTTCCACTCAGAGTCCCCTTTCATACTTCTTGCAGGGCTGGTTTGGTGGACATGAATTCCTTTAGTTTTTGTTTGTCTGGAAAACTCTTATTCTCTCCTGTTCTGAATGATAGCTTTGCAGTAGAGTATTTTTAGCTGTAGATTTTTCCCATTCAGCACTTTGAATATATCATGCTACTCCCTTTTGGTTTGCAAAGTATCTGGTTAAAAATCTCCTGCTAGCCATATGGGTTTTCCCTTGTACATTACTGCTTTCTTTTGCTGCTTTTAAAATTTTTTTATTTTTTCACTATATTTTGCCAAATTAATTACAATATGTCTTAGTGTGGGTCACCATTTTTTTTTTTTTTTTTTGAGAGAGAGAGAGACAATGTCAGGGAGGGGCAGAGGGAGAGAGAAAATCCTAAGCAGGCTCCATGCCCAATGTGGAGCCTGACATGGGGCTCAATCTCACAACCCTGAGATTATGACCTGAGCTGAAATCAAGAGTTAGACACTTAACTAACTGTGCCATTTAGGCACCCCTGTGGGCCTCCTTTTTTGATTTTGTTGGGAGTTCTCTGTGATTCCTGTATCTGGATGTCTGTTTCCTTCCCCAGTTTAGGGAAGTTTTCAGCTATTATTTCTTCAAATAAATTTTCTGCCCCCTTTTTTCTCTCTTTTTGCTCTGAGACTCATATAATATGAATGTTATTACTTTTGATGGAGTTATTGAATTCCGTAAGTGTATTCTCATTTTGCATAATTCCTTTTTCTACCTTTTGTTCAACTTGATTACTTTCCATTACTCTGTCATCTAGGTCTCTAATTTGTTCCTCTGCTTCTTCTATCCTGCTATTCATTCCATTAAATATGTTTTTCATTTTGTTTATTGAGCCCTTTATCTCTGCTATGTTATTCCTTATCTCTGTGTTAAGGGTCTCACTCATGTCTTCCACTCTTTTCTCAAGTCCAAGAGTATCCTTATGATCATTGCTTTAAATTCTCTATGAGGCACTTTACTTATATCTGTTTTGCTTAGACCTCTGGCTGTGGCCTTGTCCTGTTCTTCCATTTGGGATAAATTTCTCTGTCTCATTTTTTGTTCCTCTCTGTGTTTGTTTCTTTGTGTTAAGAAAGTCAGCTATGTTTTCTGTTCTTGAATATAGTGACTTTATGAAGAAGAGGTCCTACAGTGCCCTGGAGTGCAGTGTTCCCTGTTCACCAGAAACTGGCACTTCAGGAGAGTATCCTATGTGTGTTGCTTATGTCCTGCTTTTGTGTCTGAGTTGCTTTTCCTTTCAGTGCAGTTGTCTGGACTGACGCTTTGCCTATTATGGGTTATGTTTGCTCTCAGTGGTGTTGGTGGGACCCAGGCAGGCCAACTCTGAGGGGGCGTGGCTTTGGGGGAATTTGGGAGTGGGGCAGCAGTGTTAGCAAAATTTGTGCTGGGCCACTAGTCCTATTCCAGATCCCCTGAAGTGCTGTGGAGGCTGGGGGCTGCATTCCCCGGGGTGGCTGGGGGCACATGGCTGGGCACTATGCAGTGGCTGGGTGCAGTGTGAAGCAGTGGCTGTGCATCCAGTGGCTGGGCAGAGCACATGGACAGCTTTAATAAAATTGGCCCTGAGCCCAGGGTCAAAGCTAGCAGGCTGGGAGTAGGTGAGTCCTCAGGAGAACTCATGGGCATGGCATACTGCTAGCAGTTTAGGTAGCAAATGTCTGTGTAGCCTGACTCCTCTAGATGGCCCTCTGTTTATGTTGGGGAACAGGAGAGGAAAATGGTGACTACCAGCTCCCTCTTTTTCAGAGAAGTTCCCAAACACACTCCAAAATCAGTATGAATAAATCTCCCTCCCATTAGCCACTGGTGTCGTGTAAATTTCTGTTTTTATGCTTCCTGCCCATGTAGGCTGCTGTCTCTTTAATGGCAGTGACCCAGCTATCACTTGCCCTCGTGGCTAGCCCAGAGCTGAGTCGGCTGACTTTTAAAGCTCCAGGCTCCAAGTCCCATTAATTATACAAACTCATGGAATTCAGCCCCTCTCATTTTCAAAGCCAAACATGAGAATTAGTCTTCCCCCTTTTATGCTCCCTGGTCCTAGGGTCCATTTCTCTGCCCTCTACACATGCTAGTTCCCTCCCTTCTGCCGGCAGCTTCCCCTGCCTTTTTGTCCTTCCTAAACTTTCAGATGCAGTTTGTTCTCTGTTTTTAGTTGTGGAGTTTGTTTTGCTTTTCTTCAGATTAGAGGGTTTATCTACTTGGATGTGGATGATATCTAGTTGTAAACATGGGATGGTGTGAGGTCAGGGTCCTCCTACCCTGCTATCTTCCAAAGCTCCTTCTAGGTGGGTCCTCTATTTCTGACCTATGTGGGTCCTCTATTTCTTTGAAAAGTTATATTTCATGTTGAAATTAATTCCTGTATATTATTACATATTCTTATGTTAGTCTTGTCACCTTTATGATATTATCAACTCTTTATATTTTTCTTTTCTTTTTTCCCCATTGTATGACTATGAAAGCTTTCAAACACACAGAGGAGTTGAAAAAGTTATGAGTGTTCATGTATGTATGTGTATACACACACACATACACATACATATTCACCCCCTAGATTTGACAATTATCATTGTGCTATATTTACTTCATAATATATGTCTATCCATCTATGAACCATAATACTTACATGGATGCATTTTGAATTAAGTTGCAGGTGTCTGTAGACTTTACCTCTTAAAACCTCAATATGCATATCTTTAACTAGAGTTCAATATTGTATATAATACTATTTCTTATCTTTTTTTGACATTCAATTTACACACAGAGAAATGATAAATTTTATCATACAATTTTACCAGTGTATACACTTGTATAACCCAAACTTTATCAAAATATAGAATATTACCTTTACTCATAAACCCTTCCAGTGAGTTCTCCTCAAGTCAACCACTGCTCTGATTTTTTTTTCACCATAGGTTAGTTTTGCTTCTTCAAATTCTAATATAATTATACTATATGCACTGTTTTGTGTATTGCTTCTTTTATTTAGAATAACGTTTTTGAGAATCATCCATGTTGTTGCATCTGTCATTAGTGTTTATCTTTCAACTGGTGAGTGGTAATTTATTGTATGGGTATAGCACATTTTTGCTTTTGATTCTCTTGTTGGACAGTTGGACTGTTTTTAGGTTGTTACATATAAAGCTATTAGGGGCATACTTACACAAATTGTTATGTGGCCATATGCTATTTTCTGGGATACATACATAGGAGTGAAATTTATAGGTCATAGGACAGATAGTTTTATAGAAAATTGCAAGACAATTTTCCAAAGTGTTTATGTCATTTTAATACTCCTACCAACATTTGGTAGTAGTTATTTATTTATTTAATTTTTTTAAAACTTTTTTTTTAAAGATTTTATTTATTTATTTGACAGAGAGAGACACAGCGAGAGAGGGAACACAAGCAAGGGGAGTGGGAGAGGGAAAATCAGGCTTCCCACTGAGCAGGGAGCCTGACGCAGGACTCGATCCCAGGACCCTGGGATCATGATCCCAGCCAAAGGCAGACACTTAATGACTGAGCCACCCAGGAGCCACAGTAGTTATTTTTTTAATTAAAAATAATTATTTTAGTTATTATGGTAGTTGGACAATGGTATCTTGTGATTTTAATTTTATTAATTTTTATTTCCTTGATGACTGTTTTTACTATCTGCTCTCTTTCAGACAGTTCGGCATGGTTTTCCTTATCAGCCCACAGCATTAGCCTTTGATCCAGTTCAGAAAATCTTGGCTATTGGGACAAGAACAGGTGCTATAAGAATGTATCCTTAATTTTTGTTTTATTATTTGTAACATTAATACCAATTACATTTCCTTAAATATTCAGGTAAGTGGAATATGACCAAATAAAGTTGGTTTCTTCAAAATGAGTAATGATTGTGAAAGCCCACATTGTCCAGTTTATTGGCGTATTTTTAATGTCTGTGAGATAACTGTTGATGTCCTTTCTTTAATTCCTTTGGATAAATACCTAGAAGTGGAATTGCTGAATCATATGGAAGTTCTAGTTTTAATTCTTTGAGGAAATTCCATACTGTTTTCCATAGTGGCTCTACTAATTTATAGTCCCACCAACAGTGTACAAGGGTTCCCTTTTCTCCATACCCTAACACTTGTTATTTCTTGTCTTTTTGGTAATAGCCATTCTAACAGGTATGAGGGGATATCTCATTGTGGTTCCGATTTGCATTTCTCTGATAATTAGTGATGCCTAGCAACTTTTCATGTTCTAGTTAGCCATCTGTGGGTCTTTTTTTGAAAAATGTCTATTCAGATCCTCTGCCCATTTTTTAATGTAATTGTTTTTTATTTTGCTATTGAGTTGTATGAGTTCCTTATATATTTTGGATATTGACCCCTTACCAGATATGTAATTTGTAAATATTTTCTCCCATTTATTTTGTTGATGGTTTCCTTTGTTGTACAGAAGATTTTTAGTTTGATGTAGTCCTACTTGTTTATTTTTGCTTGTGGTATCATATCCAAAAAAATCATTGCCAAGACCAATATCTAGGAGCTTACTGCCTTTATTTTCTTCTAGGAGTTTTATGGTTTCAGGTCTTATATTTCAAGTCTTTAATCCATTTTGAGGTAATTTTTATGTGTACTGTAAGATAGTGGGCCAGTTTTCTTTTGCATGTGGCTGTCCAGTTTTCCTGGCACCATTTATTGAAGAGAATGTCTTTTCCTCATCGAATAGTCTTGGCTCTCTTATCAAATATTAGTTGACCATGTATGCATGGGTTTATTTCTGGGCTCTTGGTTGTGTTCCATTGTTCTATGTATCTATTTTTATGCCAATACCATAATGTTTTGAATACTGTAACTTTGTAATATAGTTTGGAATCAGGAAGCATGATGCCTCTAGCTTTGTTCTCTTTTTTCTCAAGATTACTTTGGCTATTCGATGTCTTTTGTGGTTTTATACATATTTTAGGATTTTTCTATTTCTGTAAAGGATGCCATTGGAAATTTTATAGAGATTGCATTGAATCTGTATATTGATTTGGATAGAATGGATAGTTTAACAGTATTAATTCTTTCAATCCATGAGCATGGAATATCTTTTCATTCATTTATAACTTCTTCAATTTCTTTCATCAATATCTTATAGTTTTTAGTGTCCAGGTCTTTCACTTTCTTGGTTAAATTTATTCATAGGTACTTTATTCTTTTTGATGCAGTTGTAAATGGGATTGTTTTCTTAATTTCTCACTCTGATAATTCATAATTATATATAGAAATGCAACTGATTTTTGTATATCGATTTTGTAGGATCATTTTCTTCTCAATCTACTATGTCAAACTACTTTGTTTAACTGGTATATGAAGGTAATTTACTATAAGGTAATTATATGTTAGGGCTTTTAATTCTGCCATTTTACTTCTTTGTTTTCTGCTTGCTTCCTCTGTTTCTTGTTCCTATTTCTTTTTTCCTATTTTCCTGTGGGTTATTTTGAAATTTTTAATAATTTAATCTTGATTTATTTATATTGTTTTTGAGTATATTGTTTTGTAGAGTTTTCTCAGTGGTTGCTCTAGGTATTACAATAAACATACATCAATTATCACAGTCTACTGGTATCAACATTTTTTTCACTTTGAGGAAAACCGAAACCTTCCTTCCATTTAGATCCCTGTACCCTGTCTACTTTTAAAGTACAATTATCTTATGTATTTCCTGTATATGCCTTGAGCAGCACCACATCAGATGGTGCTATCATTTTTGATTCAGGCATCAAATGTGACTTAAGAAACTCATAAGAAGTAGGATAATCTATTATATTTACCCAAATTTTTACCCATTCCTGTTATTTCCTTTCTGAAGCTCCAAGACCTTTTCCAGGGTTTTTAAGGTGAAAATATGTGTTGTTGATTTGAGAACTTTCATTTCCTTCTGGTTAGAGCACTTTCTTTAGACTTTTTTTAAAGGGTAGATTTGTTAGAAACAAATTGTCTTAGTTTTTCTTTATCTGAGAATGTGTTTATTCTTCATTCTTCAAGGATATTATTTTTGCTGTATATACACAGTTGACAGTTACTTTCTTTTATTATTTGAAAAATGTTGTACCATTTTCTTCTGGCCTCTGTGGTTTCGGATGAGAAATTACTGTCATTCAAATTCATGTTCATTTATAATACTTTGGCTGCTTTCCAGAGCTTTTCCCCTTAGTTTTCAGAAGTTTAATTATGATATTTCTCGACATGGATTTTTCTGGGTTTATTTTATTTGGTGTTTGCTCCACTTTCTTAATCTGTAGGTTTATGTATTTCATCAAATTTAGAAGTTTTCAGCCATTATTTTTTATAATAGTTTTTCAATCCCACTGTCTTTTTACTCTCCCTCTGGGACTCCAATTATAGGAATGTTATATCTTTTGTTCTTGTCCCACAGACCCCTGACACTGTTTATTGTGTTTCCCCACTTCAGTCTCTTTTCCCTCTGTTGTTCAGATCAGGTAAATTTTATTGATCTCTTCCCAAGTTTACTGATTTTATCCTTGTCATCTCCACTCTGCTACTGAGCTTATCCATTTTTATCTTGGTTATTATATTTTTCAGTTCATTTCCTTTTTATAATTTCTATTTGCTCATCTTTATTTCTCATTTGTTTTAAGAAGATTCATAATTGCTTATTGAAGGATTTTTGTGATGGCTATTGAAAACCTTTTTCAGAGAATTACAACATCTAATACATTTTGATATTGGCATGTATTGATTATCTTTTCTCATTCAAATGCCATTATCTTGGTTCTTAGTATGGTGAGTGATTTTCAGTTGTATCCTGGATATTTTGGATATTATATTATGAAACTTGGATGCTATTAATCATTTTATTTTTTACCAGTTAAGTCCCCCTATTGAGTTGTAGCTTGAGGGCCAGTTGAGTGTGTATATTCAAGTTTTGTGGTGGGCCCTGTCAATACACCCACCCCAGCAAAAATGGGTACTGACTCACCCACCTCATTTTTCGATGTGTGGGAATGGAAGTTCATCTTCCTACAGGGCCCCAGTGACATCAGGAGAGATAGGAAGCATGGCATCAACCACTCTTCCTTGCACCACCTTGTTCCAACTCATTGATGTGAGTAGAGGTTCAGCTCCTAGCAGGATGCTCTGACACAATATGGGTGCTGACTAGCCCTGATTTGCCCACCTTATTCAATCTTATTGCTGTCAGGTGGATGTGAGTATTCAACTTCCCAATGACCACCCTGCTGACATGGAGAGCTAGGAGAGTATATTGAGGCCTAATGTGTGTATGAATCCCTACCTTGTACCATCTCATTAAATCTTGTTGTCCCTGAACTCCACTGATGCTACCTTGGCAGGAAAATTAGAACACCCTTTTTTTTTAATACTAGGAAGGGAATGTAAGATCAGGTGCTCATTCAGACTAATACTGTCCCATCAGATTGGATTACTCCCACCTGCCTCCACTAGTCTGGAGATGGCAGATTAGCATTTTCCTTAGTGCACTAATACCACCTGACAGTGGAACAGAGTGCTACCTGCTTCTGCCAGGCAGGGGATGGGTGATTAACTCCCTGTCTGTGCCCTTAAACACCACCTGCTGAGGGAATTGGAGTGTGCTCTCTGCAGGATGGGGGCGGGATAAGGTGGAAGATCAGTTCCCCAGTCAACCCTGTTAAACTGTGTTGAGTCAGGAAGAGGAGAGTTTTTTCTTTGTTGTTTGCTAGATTAGGGTCAGTGATGCCAAAATTTGTTTTTAGGCCATCCTATCTTCTCAGTCCTCTGACTGGGAAAACAGCCTTTTCTTGGAGTTTTTGTTTCTGTTTTTTTGTTTGTACCAGTTGATGGTTCTGGGTTGGAGACTTCTACAGTGCATTGTCCAGGATACATAAGACACGATAAGGAAACCCAAGGAAATCACTGCTGTGTCATTCCTCAAGTCCTGAGTTGCTTTGTCATTCCTCCTTTCTACCTTTCAGATTCTTCCTATGTTTGTTTGTAATGTTATATCCAGGGATTTGTTGTTGTTGTTGTAAGAGGCAGAAACTGGGAGGAATGGAGCTACTTCTTCACAGATTTGGAATTCTCCACCCCCAAATTTTAATATGTTGTGTTTTCCTTTCATTATGTTTAAAATATTTTCTAACTTCTGTTTGATTTCTTTTCTTGACTTATGGATTATTTATGTGTTATGTAGTTTCCAAATATTAGATGTTTTTCTAGAGGTCTGTTATTGATTTCTAAGTTAATTCCATTGTGGTCAGAGAATATACTCTGTATAACATGAATCCTTTTAAATTAATTCAAGCTTGTTTTATAGCCCTGTCTGTGGTCTGTCCTGATAAATGTTAAAAGTGTATTTGAAATGAATATGTATACTACTGTCATTGGTTGGACTGATGTGTAAATATCATTTAGGGAAAATTGATTGATAATGTGTTTAAGATCTGTATTTGTACTGATTTTCTCTTTATTATGATCTATTTCTTCTATTAGTGAAAGTTTACAACATAATTGTAAACTGATCTGTTTATCCTTGCAGTTCTATCAGTTTTGTTTCATTTCATGTATTGTGAAGCTTTATTATTAGCTGTATGAACATTTAGGAGTGTTAAGTCCTCTTGATGAGTTGACTCTTAACATTATGAATTGACCTTCTTTGTCCCTGGTAATATTCTCTAATCTGAATTTTACTTTGTCTGATATGGATGTAGCCACTGAAGCTTTCTTTTGATTAGTCTTAACATGGTATATCTTTTTCCATCTCTTTTATTTAACCTATTTGTGTCTTCATACTTCAAATGTGTTTGTAATGCAGCATAGAATTGGGTGTTTTTTTTTTTTCTATTTGACAATTTCTGTCCTTTAAACTTAAAATTTTAAAATTTATTTTCATTTTTTATTATTATTTTTTACCCACAAAGGTTTTATTGTTTTTTTATTTTTATTTTTATTTTTTTTAATTTTATTATCTTACGTTAGTCACCATACAATACATCATTGGTTTTTGATGTGGTGATCCACGATCCATTGTTTTCGTATAAGACCCAGTGCTCCATGCAGTACGTGCCCTTCTTAATACCCATCACCAGGCTAACCAATCCCCCCTCCCCGCTCCCCTCTAAAACCCTGTTTGTTTCTCAGAGTCCATAGTCTCTCATGGTTCATCTCTCCCTCCAATTTCCACCCCCTTCATTTTTCCCTTCCTTCTCCTAATGTCCTCCATGCTATTCCTTATGTTCCACAAATAAGTGAAACCATATGATGATTGACTTTCTCTGCTTGACTTATTTCACTTAGCATAGTCTCCTCCAGTCCCATCCATGTTGATGTAAAAGTTGGGTATTCATCTTTTCTGATGGCTGAGTAATATTCCATTGTATATATGGACCACATCTTCTTTATCCATTCATCTGTTGAAGGGCATCTCGGCTCTTTCCACAGTTTGGCTATTGCTGACATTGCTGCTATGAACATTGGGGTGCATATGGCCCTTCTTTTCACTACATCTGTGTCTTTGGGGTAAATACCCAGTAGTGCAATTGCTGGGTCATAGGGTAGCTCTATTTTTAAATTTTTGAGGAACCTCCACACTGTTTTCCAAAGTGGCTGTACCAACTTGCATTCCCACCAACAGCATAAGAGGGTTCCCCTTTCTCCACAACCTCTCCAACATTTGTTCTTTCTCTCCCTGTCCATTTTTGCCATTCTAACTGGTGTAAGGTGGTATCTCAATGTGGTTTTGATTTGAATTTCCCTGATGGCTAATGATGATGAACATTTTTTCATGTGTCTGTTAGCCATTTGTATGTCTTCTTCAGAGAAGTGTCTTTTTATATCTTCTGCCCACTTTTTGACTTGATTATTTGTTTTTTGGGTGTTGAGTTTGAGAAATTCTTTATAGATCTTGGATACCAGCCCTTTATCTGTAGTGTCATTTGCAAATATCTTCTCCCATTCTGTGGGTTGCCTCTTTGTTTTGTTGACTGTTTCCTTTGCTGTGCAGAAGCTTTTTATCTTGATGAAATCCCAAAAGTTCATTTTTGCTTTTGTTTCACTAGCTTTTGGAGATGTATCTTGAAAGAAGTTGCTGTGGGAGATGTCAAAGAGGTTACTGCCTATGTTCTCCTCTAGGATTTTGATGGATTCCTGTCTCACATTGAGGTCTTTCATCCACTTTGAGTTTATCTTTGTGAATGGTGTTAGATAATGATCAAGTTTCATTCGTCTGCATGTGGCTGTCCAATTTTCCCAGCACCATTTATTGAAGAGACTGTCTTTTTTCCATTGCATGTTTTTTTCCTGCTTTGTCAAAGATTATTTGACCACAGAGTTGAGGGTCCATATCTGGGTTCTCTATTCTGTTCCATTGGTCTATATGTCTGTTTTTGTGCCAGCACCATGCTGTCTTGGTGATCACAGCTTTGTAATATAGCTTGAAATCGGGCAACGTGATGCCCCCAGCTTTGTTTTTCTTTTTCAACATTTCCTTGGCGATTCAGGGTCTTTTCTGATTCCATACAAATTTTAGGACTGTTTGTTCCAATACTTTGAAGAATGTCATTGGAATTTTGACCGGGATGGCATTGGGTATAGATTGCTCTGGGTAGTATAGACATTTTAACAATGTTTATTCTTCTGATCCATGAGCATGGAATATTTTTCCATCTTTTTGTGTCTTCTTCAATTTCTTTCATGAGTGTTCTGTAGTTCCTAGAGCATAGATCCTTTACCTCTTTGGTTAAGGTTTATTCCGAGGTATCTTATGGTTTTTGGTGCTATTGTAAATGGAATCTTTTCTCTAATTTCTCTTTCTACAGTTGCATTGTTAGTGTGTAAGAAAGCAACTGATTTCTGTGCATTGATTTTGTATCCTGCCACATTACTGAATTGCTGTATGAGTTCTAGTAATTTGGGGGTGGAGTCTTTTGGGTTTTACACATAAAGTATCATGTCATCTGTGCAAAGAGAGAGTTTGACTTCTTCTTTGCCCATTTGAATACCTTTTATTTCTTTTTGTTGTCTGATTGCTGTTGCTAGGACTTCTAGTATTATGTTGAACAATAGTGGTGAGAGTGGGCATCCTTGACGGGTTCCTGATCTTAAGGGAAAGGCTTTCAGCTTTTCCCCATTGAGGGTGATATTCACTGTGGGTTTTTCATAGATAGATTTTATGAACTTGAGGAATGTTCCCTCTATCCCTTTACTCTGAAGAGTTTTAATCAGGAAAGGATGTTGTATTTTGTCAAATGCTTTTTCTGCATCAATTGAGAGGACCATATGGTTCTTCTCCCTCCTTTTATTAATGTGTTCTATCACACTGATTGATTTGTGAATGTTGAACCACCCTTGCATCCTGGGGTTAAATCCCACTTGGTCATGGTGGATGATCCTTTTAATGTATTGTTGGATCCTATTAGCTAGGATTTTGTTGAGGATTTTGGAATCCATATTCATCAGGGATATTGGTCTGAAATTCTTTTTGATGGGGTCTTTGCCTGGTTTGGGGATTAAGGTAATGCTGGCCTCATAGAATGAGTTTGGAAGTTTTTCTTCTGTTTCTATTTTTTGAAACAGCTTCAGGAGAATAGGTATTATTTCTTCTTTGAATGTTTGGTAGAATTCTCCAGGGAATCCATCAGGCCCTGGACTCTTGTTTTTTGGGAGGTTTTGGATCACTGCTTCAATCTCGTTACTGGTTATTGGCCTATTCAGGTTGTCGATTTCTTCCTGTTTCAGTCTTGGCAGCTTATAGGTTTCCAGGAAGGCCTCCATTTCATCCAGATTGCTCAGTTTATTGACATATAGTTGTTGATAATAATTTCTAATAATTGTTTCTATTTCCTTGGTGTTAGTCGTGATCTCTCCCCTTTCATTCATAATTTTATTAAATTGGGTCCTTTCTCTTTTCTTTTGGATAAGTCTGGCCAGTAGTTTATCGATCTTATTAATTCTTTCAAAGAACCAACTTCTAGTTTCGTTGATCTGATCTACTGTGTTTCTGGTTTCTAATTCATTGATTTCTGCTCTAATTTTAATTATTTCTCTTCTAATGCGTGGCTTAGGCATCATTTGTTGCCTTTTCTCTAGTTCTTTAAGGTGTAGAGTTAGTTGGTGAATTTGGGATTTTTCTGTTTTTTTGAGTGAGGCTTGGATGGCTATGTATTTCCCCCTTAGGACCGCCTTTGCAGTATCCCATAGGTTTTGGACCGATGTGTTTTTGTTCTCATTGATTTCCATGAATTGTTTAAGTTCTTTGATTTCCTGGTTGACCCAAATATTCTTGAGCAGAGTGGTCTTTAGCTTCCAAGTGTTTGAATTTCTGCCAAATTTTTTCTTGTGATTGAGTTCCAGTTTTAAAGCATTGTGGTCTGAGAATATGCAGGGAATAATCTCAATCTTTTGGTATCAGTTGAGACCTGATTTGTGACCCAGTATGTGGTCTATTCTGGACAAAGTTCCATATGTGCTCGAGAAGAATGTGTATTCTGTTGTTTTAGGGTGGAATGTTCTGTAAATATCTATGAGGTCCATCTGGTCCAGTGTATCATTCAAAGCTCTTGTTTCCTTGTTGATTTTCTGCTTAGATGATCTGTCCATTGCTGAGAGTGGAGTATTGAGGTCTCCTACAATTAACATATTGTTATCAATATGACTCTTTATTTTGGTTAACAGTTGGCTTATGTAGATGGCTGCTCCCATGTTGGGGACATAGATATTTACAATTGTTAGGTCTTCTTGTTGGATAGACCCTTTAAGAATGATATAGTGTCCTTCTGTGTCTCTAATTACAGACTTTAGTTTAAAATCTAATTTGTTTGATATAAGAATTGCTACCCCAGCTTTCTTTTGAGGTCCGCTGGCATGGAAGATGGATCTCCATCCCTTCACTTTCAGTCTGGATGTATCTTTAGGTTCAAAATGAGTCTCTTGTAGGCAGCATATGGATGGGACCTGTCTTTTTATCCAATCTGCAACCCTGTGCCGTTTTATGGGAGCATTTAGGCCATTCACGTTGAGAGTGATTATTGAAAGATATGAATTAATTGTCATCATGTTGCTTGTGAAGACGTTGTTTTTATAGATTGTCCCTGTAAATTTCTGTTGTATATCACTCTTGGGGTCTTTCTCCTTTTATAGAACCCCCCTTAATATTTCTTGCAGGGCCGGCTTAGTGGTCACATATTCTTTCAGTTTCTGCCGGTCGTGGAAGCTCTGCATCTCTCCATCCATTCTAAATGAAAGCATTGCCGGATAAAGTATTCTTGGCTGCATGTTCTTCTCATTTAGTACCCTGAATATGTCTTGCCAGGCCTTTCTGGCTTGCCAGGTTTCTGTGGATAGGTCTGACTTTATTCTGATGTTCCTCCCTTTGTACATAAGGAATCTCTTCCCCCTAACTGCTCCTAAGATGGTTTCCTTGGTTCTAAGATTTGCAAGTTTTACTATTACATGCCAGGGTGTTGGCCTGTTTTCCTTGACCTTGGGAGGGGTCCTCTCTGCCTCTAGGACGTGAATGTTTGTTTCATTCCCCAGATTAGGGAAGTTCTCAGCTACGATTTGCTCAAATACATCTTCTAGTCCTCTCTCTCTCTCTACTCCCTCTGGGATTCCAATTATTCTGACATTGGAATGCTTCATGGTGTCACTTATTTCTCTGATTCTATTTTCATGGATTCTGAGTTGTTTTTCCCTGGCCTCCTCTTTTCCCTTTTTATCTATTATATTGTCTTCCAGGTCGCTTATTCATTCTTCTGTCTCAGTTACCCTAGCTGTTAGATTATCTAGATTGGATTGGATCTCATTGGTAGCATTTTTAAGTTCTGCCAATTCAGCTTTCATTTCTGCCCTTAGAGACTCTATGTTGCCATTAATTGATTTCTCTATTCTAGCCATTGTCTTCACAATTGCTAGCCTGAATTCCATCTCCGACATCTTGGTTATATCTGCATCCATTTGTAAATCTGCAGCATAAGTCATGATCTCTGAGTCTTTTATATTTTGAGGGCTCCTCCTCCTAGTCATTCTGTTGATGGGTGTTTGAGGGAATGTATAGAGTCCAAATTATTGACCAGAACCCAAGCAAGATGCACCTGTTTTCTTGGGACCTTAGGGTTGCTGGCCTCTTGTTTTCCCAGCCTGTCTTCTGGGGGAGGGGCCTGCCGTGCTGTTACTCAGGCAACCCTGTTTGGGCAGAGTGGCCCTGCCCCCCTGTGGCAGGGGATGGGCTCAGTGGGAATCAGTTTTTGGGGCTTTTGTTCTCTGGCGGCTTTCCCTGGCGGCTTTCCCTGGTGGCTTTCCGAGTCTCTTCCGCGAGTCAGAGCAGACGAGACCATTTGCAACCCTCTGCCTCAGAGCAGAGAGACCACAGTCTGTTCTTCAGTGAGCTCTCCAGGCCACACCGTCTCCGTTTCTGTCTGTGCTGCTATAAACTGCAGCGTCCTGGGTTGTGCTCCCCTCCGCAGTGCCCCCAGTCCTGCCTCCAGGTCGGGGTACGTCTCTGCCCTTTGTGCTTCTAAAACTGCCAGCTGCTCCCAGTTCACATGCGTGACCCCGCCGCTCTGGGTTTCCACCCCGGGGGCTGCCCTAAAGTCCTTTCTCCGCCTCTACCGGTCTGCGAGTCTGTGCCCTGTCCCCAGCACGCGAGGCTGTTGCTCACCGGCGGTGTAGGATCCCCACGGACAGGCTCCCTCCCGCTGCCGTTTGTCCTCTGATATCTGCTCGTGGAATCAGGGCTCCCCGCTTCTTCCTCAAAACCAACCGCCTGCGATACTGTTTGTAGAGATCCAGATCTTCTTACATCTCAGGCTGGTTTTGTGGGTGCTCAGAGTGGTCTGGTAGATATCCAGCTCAATTCCGGGGACCAGTTGAAATAGGGTCCCCTACTCCTCTGCCATCTTTCCTCTTTCCCCAGAATTTATTTTTATATTAAAAAGAAATTCACATTTTGAAATAAGATTATTTGGGGTATTTTGATGTTAAATTGTCTAAGTTCTTTATATATTTAGGATATTAACTCCTTATTAGGCATATCATTTGCAAATATCCTCTCCCATTCCATAGGTTACCTTTTTGTTTTGTTGATGGCTTCTTTCACTGTGCAAAAACTTTTTATTTTGGTGTAGTACCTATGTTTATTTTTGTGTTTGTTTCCCTTGCCTCAGAAGACGTATCTAGAAAAATGTTTCTACAGGTGATGTGAAAGAAATAACTCTCTATGTTTTCTTTTAGGAGTTTTATGGTTTCAGGTCTCACATTTAGGTCTTTAATCCATTTAAGTTTATTTTTGTGTATGGTGTAAGACAGTAGTTTAGTTTCATTCTTTTGCATGTAGCTGTCCAGTTCTCCCATCACTATTTGTTGAAGAGACTGTTTTTCCTCAGTGTATATTCTTGCCGCCTGTGGTGTAAGTTAATATGACTATATAAGCGTGGGTTTATTTCTGGGCTCTCTATTCTGTCACATTAATTTATGTTTCTGTATTTGTGCTGGTACCATATGGATTTAATTACTACAGCTCTGTAGTATATCTTGATATCTAATATAACACTGCATGTAATTATACTTCAATAAAAAATAGTTAAAAATAGATTCATGATTTAATTGGTGTAAAGTGCTGTGGCAAGTGGAACCTGCCCCAGTTTGTTTTGGAATGGGATATTTGTTGCATTGCTCTGGGCTGGGAGGAGCTGTGACCTGCAGGGGATGGTCTCTAAAGGAGGCTGTTTCTAATTGTTTGGGAGACTCCTTCCACAGGTTGGGAGGGGGAGTTTTGATCCTGCAAAGTTTGTACTGGAATGTCATGGCAGCCTTTCTCCATGGGGGGTAGGTGGGTGCTGTATCTGCAATGCAAATGCATTATAATGAGTCTAGGGTTTACCCTGGGGCAGAGGTGGAAGAGGAGAGCACATATTCTGCACCTGTGGCTCTTGGTCTGTCAGTTCTAAGGTCTTCATTCCTTCAAAGATTTGGGACTCTGCTCCCAGTGTTCCTTCCACTGCTCATGTCTAGCTTCTACCTAAGAGAATCATATAGTATGTGACTCTGATCTGGCTTTTTTCACTCCGTATAATGTCTTTTAGATTCATCATAGTTATATGTGCATCAAAAGGTAATTCCTTTTTATGGTGGAGGAGTAGTCCTCTGTTGTATGGATATATTACATTTTGTTAATCCATCCACCTGTTGAATGATACTTGGATTGTTTCCAGCTTTTAGGTACCATAAATAAATCTTTTTTTTCCCATTGATTTATTTTATTTCATTTAACCTCCTTCTACATATGGATTAACATTTCAGTCATTTTGAACATTAATGTATAGATTTTGTGGAAATATAACTTTCCATTTGCATGGTAAGTCTGATGAGTGGGATTTCTGGGTCATGTGGTATGTTTAAATTTATGTGAAACTGAAATCATTTTCCAGAGATGTATCATTTTGAATTTCTACCAGCAGTATGAATTACAGTTGCTCCACAGCTTTGCCAGCACTTGGTATTTTCAATATTTTAAAAATTTAACTATTCTAATAGGTATAGTAGTATTGCAATGTGGTTTTAATTTCCACTTTCCTAACAACCGCCTATTCATGCCGTCCTTATGTCCTTTTTGTTGAAGTCTGTCTTTTGCCCATTTTAAAATTGTATTGTTTGTTTTCTTATTGCTGAGTTTGAGTTTCTTCATATATTCTGGATATAACTCTTGTTGAATATGTATTTTGCAAATATTTTTGCACACTCTGTAGCTTGTCTTTTCACTCTTTTAATGCTATCTTTTGCAGAGTAAAATTTTAAAATTTTGATGAAGTCCGACTTATCAATTCTTTTTAATGATCTTTTAGTGTCATGTCTAAGAACTCTTTGTGTAACCTGAGATCAGGTAGATTTTTCTCCTATGTTTTCTTCTAATAGTTGAGTTTGGTTTTTTTTACATTTAAGTCTGGTCCATGTGCATTTAATTTTTGTCTATGGTGTAAATTATGGATCACATTTGATTTGATGACATATAAATATTTCACTGGTCCAGTATTTTTCATTGAAAAGACTGTCCTTTCTCCACTGAATGCCTTTATGCTTTGGTCAAAATAGTTTTACCTAACTGTGTGGATATATTTATGGACTCACTGTTTATTTTATACTAACATATTATTTTGATTATTTTAGCTTTAAAATAAGTACTGAAATCAGGAAATTTATTATTTTTCAAAATTTTTTGGCTTTTCTACATTCTTTGACTTTACATTAGAATTTTAGAATCATACTGCCATTTTCTACCAAACATCTGTTGAGATTTTGGTTGGAGTTGCTTTGAGTCTATAGATTAGGTTGGGAAGAATTGATATCTTAATGATTTTGAGTCTTTCTCAATACATTAAAATGTTATATTTCTCTGTTAATTTGTGTGATTTTTAAATTTCCTTTATCATAGTTTTATATTTTTCAGTATTTATATCAAAGTTAAATGTGTTGACAGTAGTCTGCATATGCTATCTCCTCATTCCTGAGTTAATGTGTTTTATAACTTAAAAAATATAGAAAATTTGGGGCACCTGGGTGGTGCATCTGCCTTCGGCTCAGGTCATGATCCTTGGGTCCTGGGATTAAGCCCCGTGTTGGGCTCCCTGCTCAGCAGAGAGCCTGCTTCTCCCTCTCCTTCGGCTTGTGCTCTCTCTCTCTCTCAATCTCTCAAATAAATAAAATCTTTAAAAGATATATAGAAAATCTAAGGATGGTATGACAAATTTTGATGTTTGATAACAAAATTAGTATACAGAAGTGTACAGAAACATAGTTGATTTTTGTACATTAATTTTGTAAACTGCAGGCTTGCTGAACTCCTTTATTAGTCCTAATAATTTTTAGTATATATTTTAGGATTGTGTATGTGCAAGATCTTGTCAACTACAAATAGTTTTAGTTCTTTCTTTCTAATCTAATTTCTTTTAATATTTATTTTTTGTAATACTCCTTTTTAAGAAAATAACTAAAATACTACAGATAAATTTGAGAGCTAATTTCTTTTCTCAGCCCAGCTTCAATCTGTCTCTACCCAAAGCTAGTCATTTATCATAATTTGGTATTTCTTTTTGCTGTTTTTGTTCAACTTTTTTTTTTTTTTAAGATTTTATTTATTTATGTGACAGGGAGAGACACAGCGAGAGAGGGAACACAAGCAGGGGGAGTGGGAGAGGGAGAAGCAGGCCTCCCACGAAGCTGGGAGCCCAATGCGGGGCTCAATCCCAGGACCCTGGGATCATGACCTGAGCCGAAGGCAGACGCTTAACAACTGAGCCACCCAGGCGCCCCTTTGTTCAACTTTTTAAAAAGTTTTTTTGAGATATAATTTACTGTATAATTCAACTGTTTAAAGTGTAAAATTCAATGGTTTTTACTATGTTCTTAGAATTGTGCAATAATCACCATGATAACTCTTAAAACATTTATATCACCCCAAAAAGAAACCCTATAACTATTAGCAGTCACTCCTTATTTTCCCTCAGTCCTCCTCGTCCCAGGCTAGCACCAACCTAATTTCTATCTCTATAGATTTTTCTATTCTGGACATATCATATAATGGAATCATGTAATATGTGGTCTTTTGTGACTGGCTTAGTTAGCTTAGCACAAATAATATTCCATTGTATGTTTATAACAGTTCTTATTTACCCAGTTGCTTTTTATTTTATTTAATCAATTGATAGACATTTAGATTGTTTCTACTTTCTGGTTGTTATACATAATGCTGTAAACTTTTGTATACAGATTTTTGTGTGGTCATATTTTAATTACTTGGGTACACTCAGAAGAAAAATTGCTGCATTATGTGGTAACAGTATTTCACATTTTGAGGAAATTCTATATTGTGCTCTGAAGAGGCTAAATGGTTTTACATTTCCACAAGCAATATATTAGGTCAATTTCTCCATATCTTCCATATCCTCCATATGGATATCCTTGCCAACATTTGTTATCTATCTTTTTTATTATAACCATCTTTATTGGATTTGAAGTGGTATCTTATGAATTGCTCTTAATTGGCATTTCCCTAATGACTAGTGATGGTGAGCACCTTTTTATGCATCTGTTGATAGTTTGTATATCTTCTTTGGGGAAATGGCTTTTCAAATCCCTGCCCATTTTTAATTGTTTTCTTTTCTTTTTTTAATTAATTTGTAAGATTTCTTTATAAATTCTGGATACAAATCCTTTATCAGATATATGATCTGTAATTTTTTTCTTCCAATCTCTTTTTGGGTTGTCTTTTTATTTTCTTGATGGTGTTTTTTTAAAGCACAAAGTTTTTTATTTTTATGAAATTCAGTGTGTGTGTGTATGTGTGTGTGTAATTTTTTGTTTATGTTTTTGGTGTAGTATCTAAGAAGTCATTGCCTAACTTAAGGTCGCAAAAATTTACTCCTATTTTCCTCTAATAGTTTTATAATTTTAGTTTTTATATTTAAGTCTGTGATTCATTTTGAGTTAATTTTTTTATATGGTGTAGGGAATGGATCTATCTTCATTCTATTGCATGTGGATATTCAGTTGTAGCACCAATTCCTGAAAAAAATTGTTTTGATATCCTTATTGAAAATCAACTGACTAAATATGTAAGGATTTCTAGAATCTTAGTTCTGTTCCATTTATTTATATGTCTGTCCCTATCCAATACTTCATTGTTTTGATTACTGTAGCTTTCTTTACATCTTGAAATTGGGATGCTTGGGTCTTCCAACTCTATTCTTCTTTTTCAAGATCACTTAGGTATTTTGGGTCTCTAGAATGTTCATATGAAGTTTAGGATTAGCTTTTCAATTTCTGTTAAAAAAAAAAAAAGCCAACTGGGAATTTGATAGGATTTGCATTGATTTTGAAGATCAGTTTGCCACTCTAACGATATTAAGTTTTGATCTAGGGACGTGGGATGTCTTTCCATTTATTAGTTCTTAAATTTTTTTATGGTGTTTTATAGTTTTCAGAATACAAGTTTTGCACTTCTTTTGGATATTTTATTCCTGAATATTTTATTCCTTTGGATGCTGCCGTAAATGGAATTATTTTCTTAATTTCACTTTTGGATATTGTTAGTATACAGAAACATAGTTGATTTTTGTACATTAATTTTGTAACCTGCAGCCTTGCTGAACTCCTTTATTAGTCCTAATAATTTTTAGGATATTTTTTAGGATTGTGTATGTGCAAGATCTTGTCAACTACAAATAGTTTTAGTTCTTTCTTTGTAATCTGAATGTCTCTTATTTATTTTTCTTGCCTAACTGTCCTGGGTAAAAACTCCAATACATTGTTAAATAGAAGCTGCAGGAGCAGGCATTTTTGTCTTCCTGATCTCAGAGGGAAAGCATTCACTGTTTCACTAGTATGATGTTAGCAGTTGATTTTTTGTATATGTGCTTTATAAGACTGAAGAAATTTCCTTCTGTTCCTAATTCATTGAGAGTTTTTTGAAGGTATTAAATTTTCTCAAATTCTTTTTCTGCATCTATCGAGATGACCAAGTTATTTTTGTTCTGTTGATATGGTATATTAATTGATTTTCTGATGTTAAGACAATCTTGCATTCCTGAGGTAAATCTCACCAGGTCATGATAAACGATTCTTATTACATATTGCTGGTTTCAGTTAGCTTCTATTTTGTTGAGGATTTTTGTGTCTATATTAATAAATTATTGATCTTTAGTTTTCTGTCTTTATGATGTCTTGTCTTTTTCTGGTATCAGGATAATACTGACTTAATAGAGTAAGTTGGAAAGTGTTTCCTCTTCTGATTTTTAGAAGAATTAATGAAGAACAAGTATAAATCTTAACTGTTTGGTAGAATTCACCAATGAAGCCATCTGTCCCTGTGCTTTTAATTCTGAGTAGTTATTTGATTACTAAACTAATCTTTTTAAAGGTATATTTAGATTTTTTTACTTCTTTTTGAGTCAGTTTCAATAGTTTGTTACTTTCTAGGAATCTCTTCATTTAATATCAATTATCTAGTTTTTTGGGATATAATTGTTTATAGTATCCCCTTCTAATCTTTTTTAATTTTTGTGGTTTGTCCAATTTTTTTTTTTTTACTGATTTTAATTATTTGAGTGTCCTCTCTTTGACTCTTAGTTGATCTAGCTAAATGTTTGTAAATTTTATTGATTTTTTGAAAGAATCAGCATTTGGTTTCATTGATTCTTTTATTTTTCTATTCTTTGTTTATATCCACTCATCATTATCATCTTCTTTCTTTTGACTGTCTGGCTTTAGTTTGTACTACTTCTGTAATTTCTCATTGTGGAATGTTAGATTATTGAAGTGAGATCCTTTGTATAGATGCTTACAGCTATTAATTTCAGTATAAGAACTGCTTTAGCTGTATTCCCTTTTATCCTTTATTATGCTGTGTTTTCATTTTCATTCATCTCAAATTATTTTTTAATTTTCCTTGTGACTTCTTTGACCTATTGGTTATATAGGGGTATGCTGTTTAATTTCCACATATTTGTGAATTTCCCAAATTACTTTCTGTTACTGATTTTGAACTTCACTCCATTGTGGTCAGAGAACATAATTTATATGATTCCAATCCTTTATTTATTGAAACTTGTTTTATGGCCTATCTGATTTCAACTTCTGCATATAAATGGCTTTGAAATCATCACTGCCATCCTTACAACAACAAAATGTTGATCAAACTTAAAATTAACTTTTCCTGGACCTATTGGAGAACTGAGGTTACAGGGAAAATCTCTATCCCAAAATCTGGAAAGAAAAACAGATCTAGAGAGTCACAGCTGGTACAGAAGCTGCTGGAGACATAAACTGGTAGGAACACTCAAATGGTAATTTTTTCAAATTTTTGGATACTGAATGTGGACTATCATGAAAGTAAGAGTCTCATGGAGGCCAAAGTGTTAGTGGAACCCCTATATTTTCAAGGGTTTTTACCTCTGAGAAGTATACTAGGTTCTCATAGTGAAGATCTGAAAATGATCTCCTCAGGGCTCTGGAAAGGGAAGGAGAAGAATAATCATTGTAAAATGCACCCAGGGTATATTCTATAACAATGATTAATTTCCTGGGGAAAAGACTGCCAGAGCCTTATCCCAACTAAGGGAAGGGCAGTGTTCCAACTTTACCTCCCTTGTGAAGATCATACCTCAGACACACAGGGCTATTAAAAGACTGGAATTTAATCACAGTATTATTTAACACTCGCCCTCCCCCATACCTTATCACAGTACTAACCAGGCTCTGGCATAGTGGCCGATGTAGGCTCTCTCTGAGGAGTAATAGAGAAGTCTAAAGTCAAGAGTGGTGAAAAAAAAAACAAAAAAAAACAAAGACAATAGAGATATTCGATGTCTCTGACATAAATAGCTACATAAAACATCAAATAGACCTAGAAAAATTGACATAAATGCTCATGCTAAAGGCCATTGACCTCAGTTTTTATTAACCTATACCAACATACCTGGCTCTCAACAAAAAATTGCAGATAAAATGCAGTCTAAACAGATAAAGCAAGCATCATAACCGGACTGAGCTATGACAGAGATTATGGAATTATTAGACAAGGATTTTAAAATAACTGTTTAATATGCTAAGAGCTCTAATGTAGACACTATAAAACACATCTAAAAGTAGATAACATGCATGTAAAATGGTTAATGTAAGCAAAGCTATGGAAATTCTAAGAAATAATTCCAAACAAGGGGCACCCAGGTGGTTCAGTTGGTTAAGCACCTGACTCTTGATTTCAGCTCAGGTCATGATCTCAGGGTGTGGGATCAAGCCCTGCATTAGGCTCTTTTTAATAGACTGGACTCAAAGAAGGAAAAAAAATCACTAAGTTTTAAGATAGATCAATAAAAACTTCCCAGATGGAAATGTAAAGAGAAAATAATGGAAGAAAAACATATTAGAATAGTCAATAATTGTGTGACAATTTCAGAAGGTATAATATAAATGTTATTGAACTACCAGAAAGAGCAGAATGAGAAGATAAAAGAACAATATTCAAAGTAATGATGGCTGAGAACTTTTCAAAATTAATAACAGAAACCAAATTGAAGACCAAGGAATCTTAGAAAACATGAAGCAAGATAATTTTTTTTTAAAGATTTTATTTATTTATTTGAGAGAGAGAGTGAGAGAGAGAGCACACGAGGGGGGAGGGTCAGAGGGAGAAGCAGACTCCCTGCTGAGATGGGAGCCCAATGTGGGACTTGATCCTGGGACTCCAGGATCATGACCTGAACCGCAGGCAGTTGCTTAACCAACTGAGCCACCCAGGTGCCCCAAGATAAATTTCTTTTTATTATGTTAATCACCATACATTACATCATTAGTTTTTGATGTAGTGTTCCATGATTCATTGTTTGCGTATAACACCCAGTGCTCCATCCAATACATGCCCTCCTTAATACCCATCACTAGGCTAACCCATCCCCCCAACCCCCTCCCCTCTAGAACCCTCACTTTGTTTCTCAGAGTCCATAGTCTCTCGTGGTTCATCTCCCGCTCTGATCCCCCCCCTTCATTTTTCCCTTCCTGCCATCATTCATCATCATTATCTTCTTCTTCTTCTTTTTAACATATAATATATTATTTGTTTCAGAGGTACAGGTCTGTGATTCAACAGTCTTACACAATTCACAGTGCTCACCATAGCACATACCCTCCCCAATGTCTATCACCCAACCACCCTATCCCTCCCACCCCCCACCACTCCAGCGATCCTCAGTTTGTTTCCTGAGATTAAGAATTCCTCATATCAGTGAGGTCATATGATACATGTCTTTCTCTGATTGACTTACTTTGCTCAGCTTAATACCCTCCAGTTCCATCCACATCGTTGCAAATGGCAAGATTTCATTTCTTTTGATGGCTGCATAATATTCCATTGTATATATATACCACTTCTTCTTTATCCATTCATCTGCCGATGGACATCTTGGCTCTTTCCATAGTTTGGCTATTGTGGACATTGCTGCTATAAACATCAGGGTGCACGTACCCCTTCGGATCCCTACATTTGTATCTTTGGGGTAAATACCCAGTAGTTCAATTGCTGGAAAATATGGTAGCTCTATTTTCAACTTTTTGAGGAACCTCCATACTGTTTTCCAGAGTGGCTGCACCAGCTTGCATTTCCACCAACAGTGTAGGAGGGTTCCCCTTTCTCCGCATCCCCGCCAACATCTGTCGTTTCCTGACTTGTTAATTTTAGCCATTCTGACTGGTGTGAGGTGGTATCTCATTGAGGTTTTGATTTGGATTTCCCTGATGCTGAGCGATGTTGAGCACTTTTTCATGTGTCTGTTGTTCATTTGGATATCTTCTTTGGAAAAATGTCTGTTCATGTCTTCCTCCCATTTTTTGATTGGATCATTTGTTCTTTGGGTGTTGAGTTTAATAAGTTCTTTATAGATATTGGATACTAGCCCTTTATCTGATATGTCATTTGCAAATATCTTCCCCATTCTGTTGGTTGTCTTTTGGTTTTGTTGACTGTTTCTTTTGCTGTGCAAAAGCTTCTTATCTTGATGAAGTCCCAATAGTTCATTTTTGCCCTTGCTTCCCTTACCTTTGGCGATGTTTCTAGGAAGAAGTTGCTGTGGCTGAGGTCGAAGAGATTGCTGCCTGTGTTCTCCTTTAGGATATTGATGGACTCCTGTTTCACATTTAGGTCTTTCAACCATTTTGAGTCTATTTTTGTGTGTGGTGTGAGGAAATGGTCCAGTTTCATTCTTCTGCATGTGGCTGTCCAATTTCCCAACACCATTTGTTGAAGAGACTGTCTTTTTTCCACTGGACATTCTTTCCTGCTTTGTCGAAGATCAGTTGACCATAGAGTTGAGGATCCATTTCTGGGCTCTTTATTCTGTTCCATTGATCTGTGTCTGTTTTTCTGCCAGTACCATACTGTCGTGATGATTACAGCTTTGATATAGAGCTTCAAGTCTGGAATTGTGATGCCACCAGCTTTGCTTTTCCTTTTCAACATTCCTCTGGCTATTCAGGGTCTTTTCTGGTTCCATACAAATTTTAGGATTATTTGTTCCATTTCTTTGAAAAAAGTGGATGGTGTTTTGATGGGGATTGCATTGAATGTGTAGATGGCTCTAGGTAGCATTGACATCTTCACAATATTTGTTCTTCCAATCCATGAGCATGGAACGTTTTTCCATTTCTTTGTGTCTTCCTCAATTTCTTTCTTGAGTATTTTATAGTTTTCTGAGTACAGATTCTTTGCCTCTTTGGTTAGATTTATTCCTAGATATCTTATGGTTTTGGGTGCAGTTGTAAATGGGGTCAACTCCTTAATTTCTCTTTCTTCTGTCTTGTTGGTGTATAGGAATGCCACTGATTTCTGTGCATTGATTTTATATCCTGCCACTTTACTGAATTCCTGTATGAGTTCTAACAGTTTTGGGGTAGAGTCTTTTGGGTTTTTCACATAAAGTATCATATCATCTGCAAAGAGTGAGAGTTTGACTTCTTCTTTGCCAATTCGGATGCCTTTTATTTCTTCTTGTTGTCTGATTGCTGTGGCTAGGACTTCTACTACTATGTTGAAGAACAGGGGTGATAGTGGACATCCCTGCTGTGTTCCTGACCTTAGGGGGAAAGCTCTCAGTTTTTCCCCATTGAGAATGATATTCACTGTAGGTTTTTCATAGATGGCTTTTATGATATTGAGTTATGTACCCTCTATCCCTATACTCTGAAGAGTTTTGATCAAGAAACGTTGCTGTACTTTGTCAAATGCTTTTTCTGCATCTATTGAGAGGATCATATGGTTCTTGTTCTTTCTTTTATTAATATATTGTATCATATTGATTGATTTGCAGATGAACCAACCTTGTAGCCCAGGGATAAATCCCACTTGGTCGTGGTGAATAATCCTTTTAATGTACTGTTGGATCCTATTGGCTAGTATTTTGGTGAGAATTTTTGCATCCATGTTCATCAAGGATATTGGTCTGTAATTATCCTTTTTGATGATCAGGGTCTTTTTCTGGTTTTGGGATCAAGGTAATGGTGGCCTCATAAAACGAGTTTGGAAGTTTTCCTTCCACTTCTATTTTTTGGAACAGTTTCAGAAAAATAGGTATTAAATCTTCTTTAAATGTTTGATAGAATTCCCCTGGAAAGCCATCTGGCCCTGGGCTTTTTTTGTTGGGAGATTTTTGATGACTGCTTCAATTTCCTTAGTGGTTATAGGTCTGTTCAGGTTTTCTGTTTCTTCCTGGTTCAGTTTTGGTAGTTGATACCTCTCTAGGAATGCATCCATTTCTTCCAGGTTATCTAATTTGCTGGCATATAGTTGCTCATAATATGTTCTTATAATTGTTTGTATTTTTTTGGTGTTGGTTGTGATCTCTCCTCTTTCATGCATGATTTTATTTGGGTCATTTCTCTCTCTCTCTTTTTTTTTTGATAAGTCTGGCCAGGGGTTTATCAATCTCGTTAATTCTTTCAAAGAACCAGCTCCTAGTCTCGTTGATCTGTTCTACTGTTCTTTTGGTTTCTATTTCATTGATTTCTGCTCGATCTTTGTTATTTCTCTTCTCCTGCTGGGTTTAGGCTTTATTTGCTCTTCTTTCTCCAGCTCCTTTAGGTGTGGGGTTAGGTTGTGTATTTGAGACCTTTCTTGTTTCTAAGAGGAAAGTATATAGCTATATACTTTCCTCTTACGACTGCCTTTGCTGCATCCCAAACGTTGTGAACAGTTGTGTTTTCATTTTCATTTGTTTCCATGAACTTTTTAATACTTCTTTAATTTCCTGGTTGACCCATTCATTCTTTAGTAGGATGCTCTTTAGCCTCCATGAGTTTGAGTTCTTTCTGACTTTCCTCTTGTGGTTGAGTCTAGTTTGAAAGCATTGTGATCTGAAAATATGCAGGGAATGATCCCAATCTTTTGGTACTGGTTGAGATCTGATTTGTGACCTAGGATGTGATCTATTCTGGAGAATGTTCCATGGGCACTAGAGAAGAATGTGTATTCTGTTGCTTTGGGATGGAATGTTCTGAACATACCTGTGAAGTCCATTTGGTCCAGTGTGTCATTTAAAGTCTTTATTTCCTTGTTGAGCTTTTGCTTAGATGATCTGTCCATTTCAGTGAGAGGGGTGTTAAAGCCCCACACTATTATTGTATTGTTGTCGATGTGTTTCTTTGCTTTTGTTATTAATTGCCTTATATAATTGGCTGCTCCCATGTTAGGGGCATCGATATTTACAATTGTTAGATCTTGTTGGATAGACCCTTTAAGTATGATATAGTGTCCTTCCTCATCTCTTATTACAGTCTTTGGTTTAAAATCTAATTTGTCTGATATAAAGATTGCCACCCCAGATTCTTTTGGTGTCCATTAGCATGGTAAATGGTTTTCCACCCCCTCACTTTCAATCTGGAGGTGTCTTTGGGTCTAAAATGAGTCTCTTGCAGACAGCATATTGATGGGTCTTGTGTTTTTTATCCAATCTGATAGCCTCCTGTCTTTTGATTGGGGCATTTAGCCCATTTACATTCAGGGTAACTATTGAAAGATATGAATTTAGTGCCATTGTATTGCCTGTAAGGTGATTGTTACTGTATATTGTCTCTGTTCCTTTCTGGTCTATGTTACTTTTAGGCTCTGTCTTTGCTTAGAGGACCCCTTTCAATATTTCTGTAGTGCTGGTTTCGTGTTTGCAAATTCCTTTAGTTTTTGTTTGTCCTGGAAGGTTTTTATCTCTCCTTCTATTTTCAATGACAGCCTAGCTGGATATAGTATTCTTGGCTGCATATTTTTCTCATTTAGTGCTCTGAATATATCATGCCAGTCCTTTCTGGCCTGCCAGGTCTCTGTGGATAGGTCCCTTGCCAACCTAATGTTTCTACCAGTGTAGGTTACATATCTCTTCTCCCGAGCTGCTTTCAGGATTCCTCTTTGTCTCTGAGACTCGTAAGTTTTACTATTAGATGTCAGGGTGTTGACCTATTTTTATTGATTTTGAGAGGGGTTCTCTGTGCCTCCTGGATTTTGATGCCTGTTTCCTTCCCCAAATTAGTGAAGTTTTCTGCTATAATTTGCTCCAATATCCCTTCTGCCCCTCCCTCTTTCTTCTTTTTCTGGGATCCCAATTATTCTAATATTGTTTGGTCTTATGGTATCACTTATCTCTCAAATTCTGCCCTCGTGATCCAGTAGTTGTTTATCTCTCTTTTTCTCAGCTTCTTTATTTTCCATCATTTGGTCTTCTATATCACTGATTCTCTCTTCTGCTTCATTTATCCTAGCAGTTAGAGCCTCCATTTTTTATTACACCTCATTAATAGCCTTTTTGAGTTTGACTTGGTTAGATTTTAGTTCTTTTATTTATCCAGAAAGGGTTTCTCTAATAACTTCCATGCTTTTTTCAAGCCCAGCTAGTATCTTTAAAATCGTCATTCTGAACTCTAGTTCTGACATCTTACTAATGTTGTATTGATTAGGTCTGTGGAGGTCGGTACTGCCTCTTGTTCTTTTTTTCGAGGTGATTTTTTCTTTCTTGTCATTTTGTCCTGAAGGGAATAGATGAATGAGGGAACAAAATGCTGACATGGTAACAACAAGCCCAGAAAAATATACACTAAACAAATCAGAAGAGACCTGAAACCAGGGGAAAAGAAAGGGAAAGAAGAAAAAAGAAAAAAAAAAAAGAAAAAGATTAAAAAAAAAAACCAGAATATGATCAAATATGATCAAGCTGGTGCATAGATCAGTGCCACACACTAGATTTTAGGCATATTTTGGTCTCTTAGAAGAAAGTGCCTCCCAAAATTTTAAAGAAAGAAAACTTATGTTTGTACAAAAATAAGGGTAAATGCAATGAAGGGATGGAATATGATTGTAAAGATGAAAATTATAAAAGATTTTATAAAAGGAATTGATAAGATAAGAATTTGGTTGAAAAAACAAAGAAGAGGATTTTTTTAAAAAGAAGGGAGAGAATGTGATCAGGCAGGAGACTGGAACAAAACTATACACTAGAGATTTAGGGTATATTTTGGTCTGTTAGAAGAAACTGTAAAGAGAGAACAACTTATATATATATACCAAAAATAAGGTTAACTACACTGAAGGGATAGAATATGACTCTAAAAATGAAAAATAAAAAAGATTTTTAAAAAAGGGGTCGATAAGATGTTGGTTTAAAAAGGGAAAAAGAAAAATTCAAAAAGAAAAGAAAAAAAGTTAAAAAAATTAACTTTGAAAGATTAAAGAATCATGGGAAAAAGCTATGAATTCTATGTGCAGTATTCCCCTAGCACTGGAGTTCTGCTGTTCTCATTGATTGGTACACTTGGTCTTGGCTGGCTGTTCTTGCTGATCTTCTGGGGGAGGGGCCTGTTGCCATGGTTCTTAAATGTCTTTGCCGGAGGCCCAATTGCCCCGCCCTTGCCGGTCTGGGCTAAGTAATCTGCTTGGGTTTGCTCTCGGGAGCTTTTGTTCCCTTCAAGCTTTCCGTACAGCTTTGGAGGAGGAGAGTGAAAATGGCAGCCTCCCAGTCTCTGCCCTGGAGGAGCCAAGAACTCGGGGCCCCGCTCCTCATTGAGCCCCCAGAGAAAAGCAGTCAATCACTCCCGACTCCCCGGTCTCTGGCTGCACTCTGTGCTCACCTGGCCTGTGACCGACCGTTTCTATCTCTGGCACCCGACCCTGTGTGGAGTCTCCAAACCCAGCAGATCCCTGTGGTGTGCTCCTCCTGGGGGAGGAAGGGGAGTCTCCCCAGATCTGCTGCTTGTTGGGTCCCTGCTGGAGGAGCAGTGGCCTAACTGTGCTGCGGATCACGGTTTATGGCAACCCTGATGTGAGAGCCCAACTCCTTGGATCCGTCTCTGCAGCTGGCTTCCCCGCTCTGATACCTGGGAGCTCTGCCACACTCAGGCACCTCTGGTCTTTCTGTGACCCCGAGGATCCTGAGACCACACTGTCGCAGCGAGGGTTCCACCCCCCACTTAGCCACTGGAGTGACGTCCCTCAGCAAAGCCGACTTCTAAAAGTTCCGATTTTGTGCTCTGCTGCTCTATCACTTGCCAGTAGTGGCTGACGGAGGCCCCCTCCCCCACCATCTGTCTTCCCAAAGATCGCCTCAGATTCACTTCTCTGCACGTCCTACCTTCCAGAAAGTGGTCGCTTTTCTGTTCAGAGAGTTGCTGCTATTCTTTTCTTCGATTTCCTGTTGAGTTCGTAGGTGTTCAGAATGGTTTGATCCCTCTCTAGCTGAATTCCTGGGTCCAGATGAAATTTAGGTCTCCTACTCCTCCGCCATCTTGCTAAGATAAATTTTTTAATACAGAAGATTTCAGTAGGCATATCACTGTAGATAAGCAAATGCAAAGAGAAATGTTGACGGAAGCTATAGGAAGGAAACCACCTTACCATAGAGGAACAAGGATAAGAATTACTGTGGACTTTTATTTAGAAACCATGGGAAAAAAAAGAGTAGAGTAAAATATTTAACTGTTGGAAGAAAAACTCAACATTTAGGAAATTGTCTTTCAGAGTAAAGGAGAAACCCTGATGCTTCTGCGCACACAAAATTATTGGAACTAATAAATGAATCCAGCAAAGCTACAGGATACAAAATCAATGAACAAAAATTAGTTTTTTCTATACATTAACAATAAACAATCTGTAAAGGAAATTAAGAAAACAGCTTCAATTACAATAACATAAAAAAGACCAAAATATTTAGGAATAAATTTAATCAAGGAGGCAAAAGAATTGTACACTGAAAACTATAAATTGTTTCTAGAAGAAAGTTAAGAAGACATAAAGAAATGGAAAAATAGCCTGTGTTCATGGGTTAGAAGGCTGAATATTGTTAAGATGTCAATACTAACCAACGTGATCTACACATTCAGTGAAGTCAAACTCGATATTTTTTGCAGAAATAGAAAAATTCATCTTAAATTTCATATGGAGTTGCAAAAGGGACCTCAAATTGCCAAAATAATCTTGTAAGAGTGACTCCTGTCTGGCTTGGTTTGTAGAGCATGTGACTCTTGATTTTGGATTTGTGAATTAAGGTCCACGGTGGGCATAAAGCTTACTTAAAAGAGAACAGAGTTAGAAGTCTCAGACTTCTTGATTTTAATACTTATTACAAAGCCATGGTAACTAAACCAATATGGTACTAGCACATAGACAGATATATAGACCAATGGAATAGAATGGGAAGCCTATAAGTAAACCCTTGTATATATGGTGAAATGATTTTTTTTTAAGTTTTTATTTAAATTCTAGCTAGTTAACATATGATGTTATATTTCAAGTGTACAATGTAGTGATTCAACTCTTTCATACAGCACCCGGTGCTCATCACAAAAAGTGCACTCCTTAATTCCCATGACCTATTTAACCCATCCCCACTGCTACTTTCTGGTAACCATCAGTTTGTTCTCTGTAGTTAAGAATCTGTTTCTTGGTTTGCCCCACCTATCTTTTTCCCTTTGCTCTTTTGTTTTCTTTCTTAAATTCTACATCTGAGTGAAATCATAGAGTATTTGTCTTTCTCTGACTGACTTATTTCACTTAGCATTACACTCTGTAGCTCTATCTATGTCATTACAAATGGCAAGATTTCATTCTTTTTTATGGCCAGATAATATTCCATTACATATATTCCACATCTTCTTTATCCATTCATCAATTATGGAACACTTGGGCTGTTTCCATAATTTGGCTGTTGTAGATAATGCTGCTACAAACATCGGGGTACATGTATCCCTTTGAATTAGTATTTTTGTATTCTTTGGGTAAATACCTAGTAATGTGATTTCTGGATCTTGGGTGAGTTCTATTTTTAACTTTTTGGGGAACTTCCATACTGTTTTCCACAGTAGGTGTACCAGTTTGCATTTCTACCAATAGTGCAAGAGAGTTCCCCTTTCTTCATATCCTTGCCAACCCTATTGTTTCTTGTGTTTTGGATTTTAGCTATTCTGACAGGTGAGAGGTGATATCTCATTATAGTTTCAATTTGCATTTCCCTGATGATAAATGATGTTGAGCACCTTTTCATGTGTCTGTTGGCCATCTCTATGTTCTCTTTGGGAAAATGTCTATTCGTAACTTCTGCCCATTTTTAAATTGAATTATTTGTTTGTGTGTGTGTGTGTTGAGTTTTGTAAGTTCTTTATATATTTTGGATACCAACCCTTTATCAGATATGTCAGGTGCAAATATCTTCTCCCATTCCATAGATTGCTTTTAGTTTTGTTGATTGTTTCCCTTGCTCTGCAGAAGTTTTTTTTGTTTTGTTTTGATGTAGTCCCGATAGTTTATTTTTACTTTTATTTCCCTTGCCTTAGGAGAGATATCTAGAAAGAAGTTGCTATGGCCAATTTCAAAGAAGTTACTGCCTATGTTCTCTTCTAGGATTTGTATGGTTTCAGGTCTCACATTTGGCTCTTTAATCCATTTTGAGTTTATTTTTGTGTATGGTGTGAGAAAGTAGTGCAGTTTCTTTTGCATGTAGCTGTACAGTTTTCCCAATGTCATTTGTTGAAGAGAGTCTTTTTCCCATTGGATATTCTTTCCTGCTTTGTCAAAGATTAATTGACCATGTAGTTGTGGGTTCATTTTTGGGTTTTCTCTTGTGTTCCATTGATTTATGTGTCTGTACTGTCTTGATCATTACAGTTTTGTAATGTAACTTAAAGTCTGGAATTATGATACATCCAGTTTTATTTTTTTTTAAGATTGCTTTGGCTATTTAGGGTCTTTTGTGGTTCCATACAAATTTTAAGATTGTTCATTACAAAAAAAAAAAAAAAGATTGTTCATTCTAATTTTGTAAGAAATGCTATTGGCGTTGATAAGGATTGTATTAAATGTGTAGATTGTTTTCGGTAATATAGTCATTTTAACAATATTTATTCTTCCAGTCCATGAGCATGGAATGCCTTTCCTTTTCTTTGTGTCATCTTCAGTTTCTTTCATTAATGTTTTGTAATTTTCAGGGTATAGCCCTTTTACTTCTTTGGTTTATTCCTTGGTATTTTATTTGTTTTGGTTCAATTGTAAATGAGATTGTTTTCTCAATTTTTCTTTCTGCTGCTTCATTATTAGTGTATACAAATGCAACAAATTTCTGTACATTGATTTTATATCCTGTGACTTTACTGAATTCATTTATCAGTCCTAGCAGTTTTTTTGGTGGAGTCCTTAGGTGTTTTTTATTATATACTGTATGTCATCTTCCATAGCAACTTGGATGCCTTTTATTTCTTTTTGTTGTCAGATTGCTGTGGCTAGGATTTCCGCTACTGTGTTGAAAAAAAGTAGTGAGAGTGGATGTCCTTATCTTGTTCCTGACCTTAGGAGAAAAGCTCTCAGTTTTCTTCATTGAATATGATGTTGGCCTTTATTATGTTGAAGTCTGTTCCCTCCTAACTTACTTTCTTGAGGGTTTTATCATGAATGGATATTGTATGATGTCAAATGCTTTTTCTTCATGTGTTGAAATGATCATATGTTTTTTACCCTTTCTCTTATTAATGTGATGTATCATGTTGATTGATTTGTGAATATTGAACCACCCTCACAAACCAGGAATAAATCCCACTTGATTGTAGTGAATGATTTTTTTAATGTATTGTTGGATTTGGTTTGCCAGTATTTTGCTGAGGTATTTTTCATCTATGTTTTGCTGAGGTATTTTGCATCTATGTTCATCGGAGATATTGGCCTATAGTTGTCTTTTTTGTGGTGTCTTTATCTGGCTTTGGTATCAGGTTAATACTGGCCTCATAGATTGAACTTGGAAGTTTTCCTTCCTCTTCTATGTTTTGGAATAGTTTGAGAAGAATAGATGTTAACTCTTCTTTAAGTGTTTGATAGAATTTGCCCGTGAAGCCATCTAGTCCTAGACTTTTTTTTTTTTTAAATATATATATATTTTGGTAGTTTTTTGACTACTTATTTCCATCTCCTTGTTTGTAATCAGTCTGTTCAAATTTTCTATTTCTTCCAGCTTCACTTTTGGGAGGTTATATGTTTCTAGATTTTTATCCATTTCTTCTAGGTTGTCAAATTTGTTGATGTATAATTTTTCATAATATTCTCTTAAAATAGTTTTTATTTCTGTGGTGTTGTTATTTCTCCTCTTTGATTTCTGATTTTGTTTATCTGAGTCCTTTTTTAAAAAATTTTTGTGAATCTGGTTAGAGGTTTATGAATATTGTTTATCTTTTAAAAGAACAAGCTCCAGGTTTCGTTGATCTGTTCTATTGTTTCTTTAGTTTATATATTATTTATTTCAGGTCTAATTTTTTATTATATCCTTCTGCTGGTTTTGGGTTTTTTTTTTTTTTTAAAGATTTTATTTATTTATTTGACAGAGAGAGAGAGAGAGAGAACAAGTACGCAGAGAGGCAGGCAGAGGAAGAGGGAGAAGCAGGCTCCCCGCTGAGCAGGGAGCCCGATGCGGGGCTCGATCCCAGGACCCTGGGATCATGACCCGAGCCAAAGGCAGCTGCTTAACTGACTGAGCCACCCAGGCGCCCCTGGTTTTGGGTTTTATTTGTTCTTTTTCTGCTCCTGTAGGTGTAAGATTAGGTTATTTATTTGAGATTTTTCTTGCTTCTTGAGGTAGACCCGTATTGCTATGAACTTCCCTCTTGGAACCACTTTTGCTGTATCCCAAAGGTTTTGGCTTGTTGTGTTTTCATTTTCATTTGTTTCCATGTAATTTCTTATTTCCTCTTTGATTTCCTTGTTGACCCATTCATTCTTTAGTAGCATGTTTTTTAACCTCCATGTACTTGTGGTCTTTCCAGATTTTTTCTTGTGGTTAATTTCTAGTTTCATAGCATTTTGTCAGAAAGGATACATAGTATGACTTTGCTCTTTTGTAATATATGGTCTATTCTGGAGTATGTTCCATATGCACTTGAAAAGAATGTGTATTCTGTTGTTTTAGGATGAAGTATTTTGAATATATTTGTTAAATCCACCTGATCCAATGTATTATTCAAAGCTACTGTTTCCCTGTTGATTTTCTGTTTAGATGATCTGTCCATTGATGTAAGTGGGATATTAAAGTCCTCTACTATTATTGTAGTAGTATTGATTAGTTCCTTCTTTATGTTTGTTATTAACTGTTTTGCGTATTTGTTGAGTGCATATTTACAATTGTTATATCTTGTTGGATTGTCCCCTTGGTGATTATATAGTGTTCTTTGTCTCTTGTTACTGTCTTTGTTTTAAAGGCTATTTTTTTCTGATACAAGTATTGTTACCCCTGCTTCCATTTTCATGATAGATATTTCTCCATCCTCTCACTTTCAATCTGCAGGTGTCTTTGGTCTGAAATGAGTCTATTGTATGCAGCATATAGTTGGGTCTTATTATTTCTTTTATCCATTCTGTTATCCTATGTCTTTTGATTGGAGTGTTTAGTCCATTTACATTGAAAGTAATTACTGGTAGGTGTGTATTTATTGCCATCTTATTACTTGTTTTATGGTTGTTTTTGTAGTTCCTCTCTGTTCCTTTCTGCCCTTGCTGTCTTGTTTCATGGTTTGCTGGCTTTCTTTCATGACATACTTGAATTCCTTTCTCTTTATTTTTTTGCATATATATTAGTGGTTTTCACCAGTGTCTGTAAGGTTACCGTTAGGTTTTTATATATCATCATCTGCATATAGTAGTTTATATTAAGTTGATGGTTGCTTAAGTTTGAACCTGTTCTTTACTTGTTCCTCCCTCCACATTTCAGGTACGGTCTCATAACTTACATGCTTTTATTTTGTGAGTTCCTTGACTGATTTTTATGGATATACTTTTTTAAAAAATTATTTTATTTTTTTTTACTGCTTTTGTGCTTCCTACCTCTCTTACTCTTACTTATGGTCTTTCCTTTCTACTCAGGGTCCCTTTTAACAGTTCTTATAGGTCTGGTTTAGTGGTCATGAACTCCTTTAGCTTTTCTTTGTCTGGGTAACTCATTATCTCTCATTGTATTCTGAATGATAGCCTTTCTGGATAGTGTATTCTTAGCTGCAATTTTTTTCCTTTCAGCACTTTGACAATTTTATGCCACTCCCTTCGGGCCTGCAGAGCTTCTGCTGAAAGCTCTTCTGATAGCCTTATGGGGTTTCTCTCTTTTCTTTTTTAAAAAGATTCTGTTTATTTATTTGACAGAGAGAGAGAGAGAGAGAGAGAGTGAGAGCAGGAACACAAGCAGGCAGAGTGGGAGAGGGAGAAGCAGGCTTCCCCCTGAGCAGGGAGCCTGATGTGGGGCTCGATCTCAGGACCCTGGGATCATGACCTGAGCTGAAGGCAGACGCTTAACGACTGAGCCACCCAGGTGCCCCATGGGGTTTCTCTTGTATTGTAACCGTCTTCTTTTCTCTAGATGCTTTGAATTTTTTTTTTCTTTACCACTACTTTTTGCCATTTTAATTACTCTGTGTCTTGGTGTATACCTCCTTGGGTTTGATTTTGTTGGGTGAGCTCTGTGCCTCCTGGTTCTGGATTTCTGTGTCCTTCCCTAGATGAGGAAGTTCTCGGCTATTATTTCTTCAAATAAATTTTCTGCCCCCTTTTTTCTCTGTCCTTCAGAGATCCCTATAATGTGAATGTTTTTAAGCTTGATGGAGTTGCTGAGTTCCCTTGGTCTATTCTCATTTTGCATAATTCTTTTCTCTCTCACTTTCTCAGCTTTATTGCTGTCCATTACTCTCTCCTCCAGGCTGCTAATTCATTATTCTTCTTCCTCTAGCTTGCTATTTATTCCATCAAGTGTATTTTTAATTTCATTTATTGTGTTTTTCATCTCTGAATGGTTCTTTTTTATTTCTTTGTTAAGTGTCTCACTGATTCTTCCACTCTTTCCTCAAGTCCAGTATCTTTATGATCATTACTTTAAATTCTCTTTCCAGCATATTACTTACATCCTTTTTGCTTAGGTCTCTTGTTGTGGTTTTGTCCTGTGCTTTAGTTTGCATATTCCTCTGTCTTTTAATTTTGCTTAACTCTCTTTGTCTTTCTCTGTGCAGAAAATCAGCTACATCTCCTCTCTTTAAAGTAATGACCTAATGAAGAAGAGGTCCTGTACTGCCCTGCAGTGCAGTGTCCCCTGTTCATCAGAACCTGGTGCTTCAGTGTTGTCTCCTATGTGTAATGCATGTGCCCTGCTGTTGTTTCTTGGCTGCTTTTTCCCTCATTCTAGTCATCTGCAGTGGCTCTCTTTGCCTGTGGTGGGCAGTGTTTGGTCCCTGTAGTGTTAGTGGACCAGTCTGGGACTGCCTTGGGTTTGAGGTTAGTCAGACCATGTGTTTGCCAGATATGAAGTAGGAACAAACTGTAAGATACTTTCCCTGTGTTTTCCCCTGAGAAGCTTTCACTGGTGGGTGGGGCCTGCAATCAGATCAACTGTCTGCCTCCATTCCCCTGCTGGGGCTGCCATCTGACTGGTCTGTGGTTATCTTCCTTTCACCCCATGGCAGGCGTCACTCTGGAGTGGTGCCAGCCCCTCTTGGGGCTGCTTGCACACTGCCAGGTTCATGGACCAGTTTGAATGGTCTCCAGCCAAGAGTATTTTGGGGGGCTTGTGGGGGCACAGTGTCCGTAAGGTTTGCATGCTGGTGAGAGGGGACATGCTGTGTCTCGGACCAGCCAGGGTGAGGCATGCAGGTTTTTTTTTAAAGATTTTATTTATTTATTTGACAGAGAGAGACAAAGTGAGAGAGGGAACACAAGCAGGGGGAGTGGGAGAAGGAGAAGCAGGCTCCTCGCTGAGCAGGGAGCTTGATGCGGGGTTCGATCCCAGGACCCTGGGATTATGACCTGAGCCAAAGGCAGACGCTTAAGGACTGAGCCACCTAGGTGCACCGAGTTAACAAGGTGTGAGCCAGTCTGTTTGAAAAAAAAGACCTGTTGCAGTTGCCAGGACCTGGGCAGGCTGGTGCTGATCTGCAGAGTGTACATGGGTAGGGCCTACAGTTTTAACATGGTGCATGGAGATCTTCTACAGGAAGTGGCCCACCACTGCCACAGGGACTGAGGCCCACAAAGCATGCAGGTCAGGAATCATGTGTTGGCAAGATTTGTGCTGGTCTTCTGGGGGAGGGAACCCATAGTGCTATGACTGAGTCAAGTGTTCCTGGAAAGGGTGTATCCACCAAAGCCTGGTGATCCAGGCTTGGTGAAAGCAAGTTAAGTAGTGAATGTTGCGCCTGTACTCGTTCCCATAGATGGCTGTGGGTTCATGCTGGGGGGGGGGGGCAGGTGGAGGAAAGAAATGGTGCCTGCCAGCCAGCTCCTTTGTTCCTGGAGAAGTCCCCTAGTGAAAACTGCCTCTCCAGACATGCTCTGAGATTAGTAAATAACTCTCCCTCCAGTCTGCCCCAGATGTTTTTCAAACTGTTGCTTCTGTGCTATATCTCTGTGGGCTGTTTATAGTGCTGTCTCTTTAAGAGTGGGGACTCAGCTTCCTATCCCCTGTGGGCTCTTGCAGAACTGAGTAGCTGATTAAATTCCAGACTTTAAGTCATGCTGATTGTAAGAACTCACAAAATTTGGCCTCTCTAGTTTTCAAAGCCAAATATTATGGGGATTTTCATCTTCCTCATGTGGGCTCCCCAGTGTGATAGTCTGTTTCTCTCCTTTCTCTATGCCTGATGCGCTCTCCCTCTTGTGGACAGCCCATGATCCATTTAGCTTCCCACCACATCTCTCTTCCTAAGCTCTTCAATGTGGCCTACTCTCTACCTTTAGTTGTAGAGTTTTTTCTGCCAGTCTTATTTTCTGTGTTATTTACACTGATGTTAGTGTTATCTTATTCGTGGGATGAGATGAGCTTAAAGTCTTCCTACTTTGCCATCTTTCCATCTTCTGTTATCTCTTGTCTTAATAGCCATTCTAACAAGTGTGAGGTAATAGCTCATTGTGGTTTCAGATTTGCATTTCTCTGGTGATTATTGATACTGAGACTCTTTTTATATACATATTGGCCATTTGTATGTCTTTGTGAAAATGTATTCAGGCCCTTTGTCCAATTTTTTTTTTTTTTAAAGATTTGATTTATTTGAGAGAGAGAGAATGAGAGAGAGAGCATGAGAGGGGGTACGGTCAGAGGGAGAAGCAGACTCCCTGCCGAGCAGGGAGCCTGATGCGGGACTCGATCCCGGGACTCCAGGATCATGACCTGAGCCGAAGGCAGTCGCTTAACCAACTGAGCCACCCAGGCGCCCGCCCTTTGTCCAATTTTTAAAAAATTTTGCTTTTGATTTTTATGAATTCTTTATACATTTTGAATATTAACCTCTTATCTGATATATGGTTTGCTAATATTTTCTCCCATCATACAGTTCACTTCTTCATTCTTTCAATTATCTTTTGCTATATAGAAGCTTTTTAGTTTGATGTAGTTCTGCTTGTTTATTTTTGCTTTTGTTGATTGTGCTTTTTGGTGTCATATGTAAAAACTCACTGCCAAGATCAATGTAAAGGAGATTTTTACCTCTGTTTTCTTGTAGTTTTGTGGTTTTAGGTCTTACATTTACATTTTTAATCCATTTCATGTTAATTTTTATGAATGATGTGGATGAGGTTCAATTTCATCTTTTTTTTGTATGTGAATATCCATCTATATATATAGAATACACCCAACAGCATTTATTGAAGAGACTGTCCTTTCCCTATTGTGTATTCCAGGCTCCCTTGTCAAATATCAGTTGACTGTATACGGGTGGGTTTATTTCTGGGCTCTTGATTCTGTCTTATTGGTATATATCTGTTTTTATGCTAGACTCATACTGTTTTGGTTACTATAGCTTTCTAATACAGTTTGAAATCAGAAATTGTGATGCTTCCAGCTTTATTCTTCTTTCTCAGAAGTACTTTGGCTATTTGGGGTCTTTCCTAGTTCCATATAAATTTTAGGATTTTTTTTTCTATTTCTGTAAAAACTGGAATTTTGATAATCTATACATAGCTGTGAATAGTATGGACATTTTAACAATATTAACTCTTAGAGTCATGAACACAAGATATTTTTCTATTTGTGTCTTCTTCAATTTCTTTTATTATCTTATAGTTTTTATTTTTTATTTATTTTTATTTTATTTATTTATTGGAGAGAGACAGAGCACAAAAGGGGGTATGGTCAGAGGGAGAAGCAGACTCCCTGCCGAGCAGGGAGCCCAATATGGGACTCGATCCTGGGACTCCAGGATCATGACCTGAGCCGAAGGCAATCACTTAACCAACTGAGCCACCCAGGTGCCCTTATAGTTTTTATTTTATAGATCTTTCACCTCCTTGGTTAAATTTATTCCTATGTATTTTATTGTTTTTTGTTTCTGTTTTTTGCTGATGTAAGTGGGATTGTTTTCTTTATTTCTTTCTGATATTTTGTTCTTAGTGTATAGAAATGCAACTGATTTTTGTATGTTGGTTTTGTATCCTGCAACTTTACTAAATTCATTTATTAGTTCTAGTGTTTTTTGCTATTATCTTTAGGATTTTCTATGTATAATATTATGTCATCTGCAAAAAGAGACAATATTGCTTCTTCCTTTATGACTTAGATGCCTTTTATTTCTTTTTCTTGTCTTATTGTTCTTCCTAGGACTTCTGGTACTATGCTGAATGGGTGTGATAAGAGTGGGCACTGTTGTCTTCTTGATTTTAGAGGAAAAGCTTTCAATTTTTTATATCAAGTATGATGTTAGCTGTGTGCTTGTGATATATGGCCTTTATTATATTTAGGTATGTTCTTTCTATACCCAATCTATTGAGAGTTTTTTCATGAAATGGTGTTGGATTTTGTCAAATTATTTTTCTGCATCTTCTGAAGAATCATGATTTTTCTCTTCCATTTTGTTAATGTAGTGTATCACATTTATTGATTTATGTATGTTGGACCATCCTTGCATCTCAAGGATTAATCCTACTTAGTCTTGGTGTCTGATTCATTTTGTGTGCTGTTGAATTTGGTTTGCTAATATTTTGGAGAGAATTTTTGCATCTGTGTTCATCAGGGGTATTGGCTGTAGTTTTCTCTTCCTATATTATCCTTATCTGGATTTGGTATCAAAGTAAAGTTGACCTTGGAAACTGAGTTTAAGGGTGTTTTCTCCTCTTCATTCCTTTAGAAGACTTTGAGAAAGATAGGCATTAATTCTTTAAATGTTCTCTGGAACCATCTGGTCTTGGGCTTTCCTTTATTGGGAGGTTTTGATTATTTTTTTTTAAAGATTTGTTTATTTGTTTTATTATTTGTTTTATTTTTATTTTTTAAGATTTATTTGACAAAGAGAGACATAGCGAGAGAGGGAACACAAGCAGGGGGGAGTGGGAGAGGGAGAAGCAGGCTTCCTGCAGAGCAGGGAGCCCAATGCGGGGCTCAATTCCAGGACCCTGGGACCATGACCTGAGCCGAAGGCAGACACCTAATAATAAAACACCCCTGTTTTATTATTATTTTTAAAGATTTATTTATGTATTCGAGAGAGAGAGAGAGAAAGAGAAAGCAAGCACAAGCAGGAGGGGCAGAGGGAGAGGGAGAGAGAATCTCAAGCAGACTCCATGCTGAGCATGGACCCCAACACCTGGCTCAGTCTCACGACCCTCAGATCACGACTTGAGCCAAAACTAAGAGTCATATGTTTAACTGACTGTACCACCCAGGTGCCCCTATTTATTTATTTTTGAGAGAGAGAGAGAGAGAGTGAGAGAGAGAGCACAAGTGTGAGCAGGGGGAAGGGCAGAGAGAGATGGAGAGTGAATCTCAAGCAGATTCTGCACTGAGCGCAGAGCCTGACCTGGGGCTCCATCTTATGACCCTGAGATCATGACCTGTGCCAAAACCAAGAGTCAGACACTCAACCAACTGAGCCACCTAGTTGCCCTAAGGGAGGTTTTGTTTGTTGCTTCAATCCCTTTAGTCACTGTTAGTCTGTTTAGATTTTCTGTTTCTTCATAATTCATTCTTTCTAGGAATTTATCCATTGCTTTTCAGTTATCCAATTTGTTTACATATAATTGTTCATAGTAGCTTCTATGATTTTTTGTAATTCTGTGGGATAATGTGTAATGTCTTCTCTCATTTATAAGTTTATTTGAGTCTTCTCTTTTTTCTTGATTACTCCAGCTAAAGGTTTGTTGATTTTGTTTATCCCTCCAAAAAAATGGCTCTTAGTTTCATTGATTTTTTTTCCTATTGTTTCTTTAGTCTCTATTTTAGTTTTTTCCACTCTGATCTTTATTATTTCCTTGCTTCTGCTAACTTGGGCTTAGTTTGTTCTTTTTCTAGTTCCTTGTGGTGTAAAATTAGGTTGTTTATTTGAGATCTTTCTCTTATTTTTGGCATTTGTTGCTATAAATTTTCTTGTAGAACTGCTTTCCTGTATCCCATAAGTTTTGGTATGTTTTGTTTTCATTTCCATTTGTCTCAAGATATTATATGATTTCCCTTTTGGTTTCTTCTTTGATCCATTAGTTGTTCAGAATTGTGTTGTTTACTTTTCACATATTTGTGAATTTTCCAATTTTCCTCCTGTTAATGATTTTTAGTGTAATAGCACTGTGGTCAGAAAAGATATTAGAAATAGTTTCAATCTTCTTGCTTTGTGTTCCAAAGATATGATCTATCCTGGAGAATGTTTTGTATGCACTTGAGAAGAATGTCAATTCTGGTTTCTTGAATGGAATGTTCTTTATATGTCTGTTAGGTCCATTTGGTCTGTAGTGTTATTTAGGTCCACTGTTTTCTTATTAATTCTGTCTGGATGATTTCTCTGATGTTGAAAGTGGGGTATTTAAGTGTCTTACTAGTATTGTATTGCCTTCTATTTCTCCCTCCAGTTCTAATATTTGCTTTAAATATATAGGTGCTCCAGTGTTGGTACATATATATTTATAATTGTTATATCCTCTTGATGAATTGACCCCTTTATCACTATGTCAACTTTTTCCTCTTGCCACTGATTTTGACTAAAAGTCTGTTTTATCTGACATCAGTATAGTGCATAGAATATCTTTTTCCATCCCTTCAATTTCTGCCTGTGTGTATCTGTAAAGCTAAAGAGAGTGTCTTGTATAGACCACATATCTTTGGATCTTGTATTTTATCCATTTAGCCACTTTTGTGTCTTTTGATTAAAGAATTAGTTTATTTACATTTAAATTAATTATTGGTTGCTAAGTACTTACTATTGCCATTTTTAAATTGTTTTCTGAATTTTTTAGTTCCTTTGTTCTTTTCTTCATCTCTTAATTTGTGTTATTTTTTGTATATATTTTTATGTGCTTTAATTCTTCTCTCTTTAACTTTTATGTAAATACTATAGATTTTCTTTTCTTTTTAGTTACCATGAGACTTATGTAAAACATCTTAGAGATATAATAGTCTAGTTTAAGCTGATAACAACTCACTTTCAATCACATACAAATACTCTACAGTTTTACTTCTCCTCCCCCCAAATTTTATGCTATTGTCACATTTTATATCTTTATATATTGTGCATCCATTAACAAATTATTATAGCTACAATTTTTTAAATATTATCTTCCGTTTTTATAATAGAGATAAAAGTGATTTATATACCACCATTACAGTACTGAGGTATTCTGAATTTAACTATTTACTCTTACGAATTAGTTTTATGCTTTTGTTTTCATGTTGTTACATAGTGTCCTTTCATTTCAGCTTGAGCTCCCTTTAACATTTTTTGTAACAGCAGGTTTAGTGGTAATGAACTACCTTAGCTACTCTTTGTCCGGGAATGTCTTTATCTTTCCTTCATTTCTGAAAGACAGTTTTGCTGGGTATGGTATTCTTGGTTGGCAGGGTTTTTTTCTTTCATTACTTTGAATATATCATTCCACTAACTCCTGGTCTGCTAGATTTCTGCAGAGAAATCCACTGATAATCTTATGTGGGTTTCTTTGTAGTGACAAATTGCTTTTCACTTGTTGCTTTCAAAATTATCTCCTTGTCTTTGACTTTAAGCATTTTGGTTATATTACTTCTCAGCGTAATCTTTGGGTTGATCTTGCTTGGGTTCCTTTGAGCTTCCTGTACCTGGATGTCTATATCTTTTCCAAGATTTTGGAATTTTTCAGCTGTTTTTTTCTTTAAATGATCTTTCTGCTTCTTTCTCCTCTTCTTTTTCTTCTGGGACTCTCATGATGCAAGTGCCCATTTGCTTGTTGGTATCCCATAATTTACTTAGGCTTTCTTCACTCTTCCTTCTTCTTGTTCCTCTAAGTGGCTAATTTCAGATGATTTGTCTTTGTCTTTGCTAATTCTTTTGTGTGATCAGGGCTGTTATTGAAGCTCTGCTTTGATGTGCTGTGTTGGAGCCAGTTACAAGGCTGTTACTGGATCTGCAGTGGAGTCTGTGGTTGGGCTTGTTACCAGGGCTTAGGCCAGTGTGGATCACTTCTGGTCCCTGGGTGCATGCAACTGTTACCTCTAGTACCTTATCAGTAGGGTGGTACTAGACAAAGGTCCACATGTGGGTCCTATTATCAGGTAAACAGTCAGTGGGCCTATGATCAGGTAAATGGTAGGTGTGGCTCCCATCAGATCCCTGGGAGAACTGTTGCCTCATTACTGGATGGCTCCCTGGGTGGGCAGGATTGGTCCTGAACTGTGGCTGAGAGGTGCTGGAACTGAGCCTCAGGGCTGTTTCACATTCCACAGCCAAGATTAAGGTTTGCAGACCTGGCTCTGAGGGCACAGATGGGATGTCTCCCTCCAAGTCACCGGATAGGTTGGATTGGTCCCTGACCATGGCCAGAGGGGCTCAAGCCAAGTATAGGGCCCTTTCAGGATCTTTTAGGGTACAGTTGTGTCTCTTACCAGGTCCCTGTGCCTGTAGGACTGCTCATGGATTGAGGCTGGGAGGGGCTGGTACCCACGGTAGGGATCTCTGGGAGTACAAACAGGAATGTCTCCTGCTAGGTCTCTATGGCAGCAGGACTATTCATAGATTGCTGTTGGAGGATCTGGAGCTGAATATAAGGCCCTTTCAGAGTCATCAGGGTTGTATCCAGGAATGTTTCCCACTGGGACCCTGGACCCTCAGGACTGTTCCCTGACTATGACTGGGAGGAGGCTGGGCTCATATATTGGCCCTTTCAGGATTCCTCTGAGCACAGATGGGCGTGTCTGCAGCCTGGTTCTCATGCCAGCATGCCTACCTGTGGACTGTGACTGGAAGGGTGGGGAGTAGAGGATGAGGCCCTTCCCAGATCTTCAGATTCACAGATGGGAATGTCTTCTGCTGGGACCCTGGACCCTCAGGACTGCTGGAAGACTGACTGACTGTTGCTGTGAGGAAGATGGAGCACATATAGGGCCCTTTCAGGATCTCTAGGGGCACAGACAAGAGTGTCTCCAACAGGGTCCCTGTACCAGCAAGATTGTTCCTAGACTGTGGCTGGGATGGGCTGGAGCCCAGTTACAAGGCCATTTCAGATCTTTGATCTGCCTGAATTTGGTGGGCTTACCTCCAGGGGCTCCTGCACTGCAGCCAAGAAGAGCTTGAGCTGGTTCAAATACCACTTCTGGATCCACAGTTGAAATGAAGTTTGTATGACTATCACTTGATGCGTGGGTGATGCTTCCAGATCGCTTGGCATATAGTACATGCTGGTGACAGACCCCAAGCTGAATATGCTATTTATAGCTGAGTTTTCAGGGGTACAGAGGTATTTCTGTTTCTGTAGCTGAAACTACAGTCAGTAAATCAGCTGCCTGGTGTAGGCCTGCCTTCTCAGAACAACTCTCTTCATTCTTGGACTGCACTGTGATTTCACAGTCTCCTATCTAGATCTGGAAGCTCCCAGGAAGGCACTTTTGTTTGTGCATGAATGGCAAATTATTGTTGTCAAGGAGGTGATATGTGCAAGAGATGTCCTATTTGGCCATTTTCTTGATGTCCTATGCTATATAATTTGTATCAACTAAGATTTTCTGACTCTGTATTTACAAAAATAAGGATAACTAAAAAGCAAAACACTAGATGCTAAGTAAGTTAGTTTTTACTTTACTCATTAATATTAGTACTAATTAAAATGTTAGAATCCTTGACTTTTAATATATTAGACTTGGGAGACCTGGCGTTGATTGTTATTGCCAACATGAAAGTGGTGCAGCTGTCCTGCAGCTCCAATTCTTGATCAATGAGGTAAGGATTTTCTTGACTATTTATCACAGAGACGTACATATACACACTACATTAGTTGATGTGATCTTTTTTATATTATGATATATAAAATATATTTGTACTTAAATGTGTTATTTTTTATATATTCTAAATGTTTAAAGATATATATGTGTGCAATATTATTCATGGTCACATTTCTTATAAAAGACTACTTCAGTATTTGTCAATTTATTATATTTTAAAGGAGAAAGGTTGCATATATCAGAAGATTCTGTTATTATGCAGCATAATTTGCAGATTAATTATTTACATGTTTTTAAAAAATTACTAAAACTCTAATTGCTCCATCGACTACTAAACTTTTCTTCAGCATACTAATTTAAATTTTATAATCAGCATTAACTTCATGTTTTGCCCTTATCTTTCAGGAAATAACTTTTTCAGTTATTTACCTATGGGCTCTGCTATCTATCTATCTGTCTATCTGTCTGTCTATCTATCTATCTATATTCAGATATATTTATTGGTACATGTATGCATTTGTATTTATTTATGTATCCATAGCTATTATGACAATTGGCTCCCTACCCTATCCCTATTCTATAGACCTATGGTGACGAGGAACTTCCTAAAGACAGAGTATGTATTTTAAAAGCTCAGAAAAGTTACAGATCTTCCATCAGTTAAAGGCTTCTTAAGGCCTTCTGGACTCATATTTTTTACTCACATTTTAAGTGGATCATTGTGTCTTTTAGAGCTGTCTTCAGTTAACCTAGCTGTCAATGCAAAAATGCCTTAAAAATTTGTGCCATACCAAATTCAGGCACTTAGCAGACTGAACTAATGCCTTGAGGAAAAAAAAAATGAAGTACCACTGGTTGTTTTCTTATGGTATGAATGATCTTTTATTCCATATCTCCATATATTTTCATATATGTTTTTTCTAAGAATTTTATAATCATAAACATGGGTAAAATGGTTCATAAAATTTTGTATCAGAGACACTTAGGGCATGAAAAATTTGTGATGTTGGCAGATGTCCACTTTTTACTTATCTCGGTTCAAACTCTTTCTCGGAAGTCAGTGAGATTCTCCTTATTGACAAACCTAGCACATTTTACCTTGTAGGTATACTTGCTATGGGGTACCACAATGAGAGAGGGAGATAAGAAAGAAAAGGGAAATTTAAAAAAATATTTTATTGTAATAGTTGTCATTAGTATTAAGAATGCCAACCTTTTTGAAGTCTCTGTGTTACTCTAGTGGGGAGATCTCAGCCTTTTGCCTTCTGCATGGTAGTGTACTAGCAGGCATAATTTGTTTCCAGGTAATTTTCTCTGGTTTCCATCCTCTGAGAATTATCTTCAAGTCCCTAACTTTGCCTCTATGCTGAATAAGTAAAAAGACAAGCCTTCAACATCCTTCAGTTGTTTACATTGTCTAGCCTGAAGTAGTCACCCTGATCCATCTCACACTCAGTTTCTTTTTTTTTAATTTAATTTAATTTAATTTTGTTAGTCACCATACAGTACATCATTAGTTTTTGATGTAGTGTTCCATGAGTCATTGTTTGCATATAACACCCAGTGCTCCATGCAATACATGCCCTCCTTAATACCCATCACTGGGCTAACCCATCCCTCCACCCTACTCCCCTCTAGAACCCTCAGTTTGTTTCTCAGAGTCCATAGTCTCTCATGGTTCATCTCTCCCTCCAATTTCCACCCCCTTCATTTTTCCCTTCCTTCTCCTAATGTCCTCCATGCCATTCCTTATGTTCCACAAATAAGTGAAACCATATGACAATTGACTTTCTCTGCTTGACTTATTTCACTTAGCATAATCTCCTCCCATCCCATCCATGTTGATGTAAAAGTTGGGTATTCATCCTTTCTGATGGCTGAGTAATATTCCATTGTTTATATGGACCACATCTTCTTTATCCATTCATCTGTTGAAGGGCATCTCAGCTCTTTCCACAGTTTGGCTATTGCGGACATTGCTTCTATGAACACTGGGGTGCATATGGCCTTCTTTTCACTACATCTATGGCTTTGGGGTAAATATCCGGTAGTGCAATTGCTGGGTCACAGGGTAGCTCTATTTTTAATTTTTTGAGGCACCTCCACACTGATTTCCAAAATGGCTGTACCAACTTGCATTCCCGCCAACAGTGTAAGAGGGTTCCCCTTTCTCCACAACCTCTGCAACATTTGTTGTTTCTTGTCTTGTCAATTTTTGCCATTCTAACTGGCGTTAAGGTGGTATCTCAATGTGGTTTTGATTTGAATTTCCTTGATGTCTAATAATGATGAACATTTTTTCATGTGTCTGTTAGCCATTTGTATGTCTTCTTTTGAGAAGTGTCTGTTCATGTCTTCTGCCTATTTTTTGACTTGATTATTGTTTTTTGGGTGTTGAGTTTGAGAAGTTTTTTATAGATTTTGGATATCAGTCCTTTGTCTGTAGTGTCATTTGCAAATATTTTCTCCCATTCTGTGGGTTGCCTCTTTTGTTGACGGTTTCCTTTGCTGTGCAGAAAGTTTTTATCTTGATGAAATCCCAAAAGTTCATTTTTGCTTTTGTTTCACTTGCCTTTGGAGATATATCTTGAAAGAAGTTGCTGTGGCCGATGTCAAAGAGATTACTGCCTATGTTCTCCTCTAGGATTTTGATGGATTCCTGTCTCACATTGAGGTCTTTCACCCATTTTGAGTTTATCTTTGTGTATGGTGTTAGAGAATGGTCGAGTTTCATTCTGTATATAGCTGTCCAATTTTCCCAGCACCATTTATTGAAGAGACTGTCTTTTTTCCATTGCATATTTTTTCCTGCTTTGTCAGAGATTATTTGACCATAGAGTTGAGGGTCCATATCTGGGTTCTCTTTTCTGTTCCATTGGTCTATATGTCTGTTTTTGTGCCAGTACCATGATGTCTTGGTGATCACAGCTTTGTAATATAGCTTGAAATCAGGCAACGTGATGTCCCCAGCTTTGTTTTTCTTTTTCAACATTTCCTTGGCGATTCGGGGTCTTTTCTGATTCCATACAAATTTTAGGATTGTTGTTCCAGCACTTTGAAAAATGTCATTGGAATTTTGACCGGGATGGCATTGAAGGTATAGATTGCTCTGGGTAGCATAGACATTTTAACAATGTTTATTCTTCTGATCCATGAGCATGGAATATTTTTCCAACTTTTTGTGTCTTCTTCAATTTCTTCCATGAGTGTTCTGTAGTTCCTAGAGTATAGATCGTTTACCTCTTTGGTTAAGGTTTATTCTGAGGTATCTTATGGTGTTTGGTGCTATTGTAAATGGAATCAATTCTCTAATTTCTCTTTCTACAGTTACATTGTTAGTGTGTAAGAAAGCAACTGATTTCTGTGCATTGATTTTGTATCCTGCCACATTACTGAATTGCTGTATGAGTTCTAGTAGTTTGGGGGTAGAGTCTTTTGGATTTTCCACATAAAGTATCATGTCTTCTATGAAGAGACAGAATTTGACTTCTTCTTTGCCAGTTGGGATACCGTATTTTCTTTTTGTTTCTAATTGCTGTTGCTAGGACTCCTAGTACCATATTGAACAATAGTGGCAAGAGTGGGCATCCTTGTCGTGTTCCTGATCTTAAGGGAAAGGCTCTCAGCTTTTCCCCATTGAGGATGATATTCGCTGTCAGTTTTTCATAGATGGATTTTATGAACTTGAGGAATGTTCCCTCTATCCCTATACTCTGAAGAGTTTTAATCAAGAAAGGATGCTCTATTTTGTCAAATGCTTTTTGTGCATCAATTGAGAGGACGATATGGTTCTTCTCTCTCCTCTTATTAATGTGCTCTATCACATTGATTGATTTGCAAATGTTTAACCACCCTTGCTTCCCAGGGATAAATCCCACTTGGTCGTGGTGGATGATCCTTTTGATGTATTGTTGGATCCTATTAGCTAGGATTTTGTTGAGGATTTTGGAATCCATATTCATCAGGGATATTGGTCTGAAATTCTTTTTGATGGGGTCTTTGCCTGGTTTGGGTTTAAGGTAATGCTGGCCTCATAGAATGAGTCTGGAAGCTTTCCTTCTGTTTCTATTTTTTGAAACAGCTTCAGGAGAATAGGTATTATTTCTTCTTTGAATGTTTGGTAGGATTCCCCAGGGAATCCATCAGGCCCTGGACTCTTCTTTTTTGGGAGGTTTTTGATCACTGCTTCAATCTCGTTACTCGTTATTGGCCTATTCAGGTTGTCAGTTTCTTCCTGTTTCAGTCTTGGGAGTTTATAGGTTTCCAGGAAGGCATCCATTTCTTCCAGGTTGCTTAATTTATGGGCATATAGTTGTTGATAATAATTTCTAATAATTGTTTCTATTTCCTTGGTGTTAGTCATGATCTCTCCCCTTTCATTCATAATTTTATTAAATTGGGTCCTTTCTCTTTTCTTTTGGATAAGTCTGGCCAGTGGTTTATCAATCTTATTAATTCTTTCAAAGAACCGGCTTCTAGTTTCATTGATCTGATCTACTGTGTTTCTGGTTTCTAATTCATTGATTTCTGCTCTAATCTTAATTATTTCTCTTCTAATATGTGGCTTAGGCATCGTTTCCTGCTTTTTCTCCAGTTCTTTAAGGTGTAAAGTTAGTTGGTGAATTTGGTTTTTTCCTTTTTTTGAGTGAGGCTTGGATGGCTATGTATTTCCTACTTAGGACTGCCTTTGCAGTATCCCATAGATTTGGACTGATGTGTTTTCATTCTCATTGGTTTCCATGAATTGTTTAGGTTCTTCTTTGATTTCCTGGTTGACCCAAATATTCTTGAGCAGAGTGTTCTTTAGCTTCCAAGTGTTTGAATTTCTGCCAATTTTTTTCTTGTGATTGAGTTCCAATTTTAAAGCATTATGGTCTGAGAATATGCAGGGAATAATCTCAACTTTTGGTATCGGTTGAGACCTGATTTGTGACCTATGTGGTCTATTCTGGAGAAATTTCCACGTGTGCTCAAGAAGAATGAGTATTCTGTTGTTTTAGGGTGGAATGTTCTGTATATATCTATGAGGTCCATCTGGTCCAGTGTGTCATTCAAAGCTCTTGTTTCTTTGTTGATTTTCTGCTTAAATGATCTGTCTATTGCTGAGAGTGGAGTATTGAGGTCTACAATTAATGTATTATTATCAATATGACTCTTTATTTTGGTTAACAGTTGGCTTATGTAGTTGACTGCTCCCATGTTGGGGGTGTAGATATTTACAATTGTTAGATCTTCTTGTTGGATAGATGCTTTAAGAATGATACAGTGTCCTTCTGTGTCTCTAACTACAGTCTTTAGCTTAAAATCTAATTTCTCTGATATAAGAATTGCTACACCAGCTTTCTTTTGAGGTCTGTTGGCATGGAAGATGGAGCTCCGTCCCTTCACTTTTAGTCTGGATGTATCCTTAGGTTCAAAATGAGTCTCTTGTAGACAGCATATCGATGGGTCCTGTCTTTTTATTCAATCTGCAACCCTGTGCCATTTTATGGGAGCATTTAGGCCATTCACGTTGAGAGTGATTATTGAAAGATATGAATTTATTGTCATCATGTTGCCTGTGAAGTCCTTGTTTCTATAGATTGTCTCTGTAAATTTCTGTTGTATATCACTCTTGGGGTCTTTCTCCTTTTATAGAACCCCTCTTAATATTTCTTGCAGGGCTGGCTTAGTGGTCACATATCCTTTCAATTTCTGCCAGTCTTGGAAGCTCTGCATCTCTCCATCCATTCTAAATGATAGCCTTGCTGGATAAAGTATCGTTGGCTCTATGTTCTTCTCGTTAGTACCCTGAATATGTCTTGCCTGCCCTTTCTGGCTTGCCAGGTCTCTGTGGATAGGTCTGACGTTATTCTGATGTTCCTCCCTCTGTACCTAAGGAATCTCTTCCCCCTAACTGCCCTTAATATGGTTTCCTTGTTTCTAAGATTTGCAAGTTTTACTATTACATACTGGGGCATTGGTCTGTTTTCCTTGATCTTGGGAGAGGTCCTCTCTGCCTCTAGGACATGAATATCTGTTTCATTCCCCAGATTAGGGAATTTCTCAGCTGCAATTTGCTCAAATATATCTTCTAATCCTCTCTCTCCACCCCCTCAGGGATTCCAATAATTCTGACATTGGAATGTTTCATGGCATCACTTATTTCTCTAATTCTGTTATCATGGATTTTAAGCTGTTTCTCCCAGGCCTCCTCTTTTTCCTTCTTTTCTATCAATTTGTCTTTCAGATCACTAATTCATTCTTCTGCCTCATTTACCCTAGCTGTTAGGGTATCTAGATTAGATTGGATCTCATTAATAGCATTTTTAAGTTCTGTCAGTTCAGCTCTCATTTCTGTCCTTAGAGACTCTATGTTGCCATTAATTGATTTCTCCATTCTAGCTATCGTCTTCATAACTGTTACCCTGAAGTCCATTTCCAACATCTTGTTTATATCTGTATCCATTTGTAAATCTGTGGCAGAAGTCACAGTCTCTGAGTCTTTCCTATTTGGGAGGGTTCCTCCTCCTAGCCATTCTGTTGAGGGGTGGTTGAGGGAATATACAGAGTCCAACACAATCCACGCAAGATGCACCTGTTTTATAGGGACCTTAGGGTTGTCGGCCTCTTGTTCTCTCAACCTGTCTTTTGGAGGAGGGGCCTGCCATGCTGTTACTCAGGCAACCCTGTTTGGGCAGAGTTGCCCTGCCCCCTATCGGGGGAGGGGTTGGGCTCAGTGAAAACTGTTTTTTTTTGGGGGGGGCTTTTGTTCTCTGGTGGCTTTCCCTGGTGGCTTTCTGTGTCTCTTCCAAGAGTCAGAGCAGAAGAGACCGTTTCTAACCCTCTGTCTCAGAACAGAAAGATCACAGTCTGCTCTTCATTGAGCTCTCCAGGCCACTCTATCTCCGTTTCTGTCTGTGCTGCTAAAAACTGCAGCATCCTGGGTTGTGTGCCCCTCAGCTTCCAGGTCCAGGCATGTCTCTGCCCTTTGTGCTTCTAAAACCGCCAGTCACCCCCAGTTCCCATGCATGGCCCCAGGCTCCAGGTTTTGGTCGGGGGGCTGCCCTAAAGTCCTTTCCTCAACGCTACTGGTCTGCAAGTCTGTGCCCCGTCCCCAGCCCGGGAGGGTTTTGCACACCAGTAGTGCAGGCTCCCAAAGCCTCCCTCCCCCTTCCGTTTATCTTCCGAAATCTGCCCTCAGAATCACGGCTCCCCACTTCATACCTTGACACCAACCACCTGCGATATTCTTTTTGTAGAGATCCAGATGTATCTTTTTACATCTCAGGCTGATTTCATGGGGGTTCAGAGTGGTCTGGTAGATATCCAGCTCAATTCAGGGGACCAGTTGGAATAGGGTCCCCTATTCTTCCACCATCTTTTCCTCCTCTCACACTCAATTTCTTTACCTTTTCCCAAACTTCCTAGTCTCTGACCTCACAGCTGCTGTTTTTATTCAGTTTTTAATCTTTTCATAGATCTTTATTATTGTGCTTCTTATAGATTCACTTTGCTTTTGTAAATAAGCCCTAGACACCCTGCTGATGTGCTTACTTTCATGTGTCTTATATTCTCTGTTGGTGTTGTTATGCTAAGTGGTCCTATTCACATCCCTCCAAAATGATAAGTTGTCTCCCATTTTTATCATAGAACTAATAATACTGACTTCCTTCCTAGATTTATTTGGCTATTATTATTATATATTATTGAATATATGCTGCCTTTAATTCCATTGCCTTTGGCATATTATGTCTTTTGTATAGCACATAACTATTTAGAGAATGTTTTATTAATTTCAAATATCATGTTCTATCCTCACCCTATTCTAAGTGAATTTCCATTGTCCTTAGAAAGGAGATCAGTATCCTGTATCAAAAAAAAAAAAAGAAAGAAAGAAAGAAAAGAAATGAGCTTATCAAGCACTTGTAAGCAATCCTAATAACATTCTAGTTTGTATATAAGTAACATTTGGAGATGGTTTATAAATAAAACAAGCAAACAAACATAAAATTCCTCAAGGCATATATAGAATATATTTTATTGCATGGAATGTAATTATTTCTGAGTTCATGTTAAAATGTATATATCAACGTATAACTCTTTTAGCATGTGTATTTATATACTTACATACAAATATGCAAATTATATACATTTTTAACATATTTTAATGGGTATACTCTTGGATTACAATTTGTGTTTTAAAAGCTATTCTTTGAGTCTAAAATCACAGGTACACAATATGAAGAGAAGCATGATAGGATGCATGAGCATCTTTATCTTAGGAATCTAAATGTTCTTCTGTAACAGTTTCTATCTTCTCTCTTTTAATTCCTAAAGAAGAAATAAATCTTAGGAATTTCAGTATAACTATATCTGATCATCTAAATGGGATAATCATTTTATATATGTAGTTGATGTTATAAACTATGAAAGGTTACTTGTAACAGATTACTTTGGAAAATATGAAAAGAATTTTGGGTATATTAGGATACCATGATTCTGCAAGATCTCTTTTATAGAACATAGTCAGTACTCTAGAGTCAGGCTTCGTCATAGGGCAAGCATTGGCATTTTTAGCTGGGAAACTCATGAAAGTTCTGACATAGTTTAAGATGTTCTTACTTAACTCAAGTAAATAGTTTAAGCATATATATGTATGAAATCATACATGGCCACTAGTTATCTGCCCTTATGGTGTCTGCCATATTAAGAGGTAGAAAATAGCCTATTGTATTTGAAATATAATTCATCTGTATTTGGATGTAATGTAAAAAATTGGTATTATTTTTGTAGTTATACTGATTTCTAGCTGGAGAAACATTTTCTTTTATCAAAGATGTTTTCTTTTATCATAGATGAAGCTTTTTTTTTTTCTTTTTAAAAAGATTTTATTTATTTGAGAGAGAGAGAGGTGGGAGGGGCAGAAGCAGAGGGAGAGGGATAAGCAGACTCCCGGCTGAGCAGGGAGCTGAAATGGGACCCTGGGATCATGACCTGAGCCAAAGGCAGATGCTTAACCAACTGAGCCACCCAGGTGCCCCATAGATGAAGCTTCTTGAAATAAGTTACCTATTGAAAATAAATTATACCAAGTATACTTTTTAGAAAGGATATATACTTTCCAACTGTACAGAAAATCCTTACAAATGATGAATTTTTATGTGACCAGATTGCAATTTTAAAACTCGTTGGATATTTTCTTTTCTGGAAGCTACATGGTATGTGTGTGAATATTAGAGACAAGAAAATTAAACTTAGTTTTTCCCAAAGAAAATACAAAAATCCCTAATAGTCCTAATGATGCTTACAATAATTAATTCTCTCTAGTGGTAAATGCATATGACTTGAGCTAGTCATCCAGACCAATCTATATGTAGTAGTTCACTTCCTTCTACTCAGCATTCTTAGCCTTCCTGATTGAAGTATGTACAATTGTTTTTCCTTATATTTCTAGGTTATATAGATACAAATAACTCTTCAAGTAGTGAAAAATTCAGTGAATTAGCTTGTTGTTTTTGCTTAAATAAAACTCTTAAGGAAGTCACTCACTTGTCTTCTTTTTTGTTTCAGGGTGCTTTGGTTAGTGCAAGTTCAGATGATACCCTTCATTTGTGGAATCTTAGACAAAAAAGGCCAGCTATTCTTCATTCTCTTAAATTTAACCGAGAACGGTAAGAATGTCTGAGTTAAACAATTTCTTGATGTATGAGAAAAGTATTTCCTGAGAAGTTTCAGGTTAACTTTTGAAAGACTAGATTTTTTTCAGAATCTTAATATCTGGAATAATTTGATGTTATGCTTGCTTTTATAGTAGTTTATTTTCATAGAAAATTCATAATTGATTAGATTCAATCATCTAATGGGGAACTCCTACCATTTCTGTTCTTGCTATAAACTGGCACTGCAGCAATGATGCATTTCTTTTCCCCCTAGGCCATGGTGCTGAAAACTCAGACCTAAAATTTTAAAAGTCAAGTAAATGCTAAATGTTTTTTTACACCTTTTGATCGTGGCAGTTATGTCCTACACTAAACTCTTTTGCTTAAATATTTTAACATGAAAAAAAACCCTGAGACAAAAGTTTTAGATTCCAAAAATGTTGGTACTAAGTGTTGAGCAATACTACACATACAAGCTTAATGTTTTCCAAGATGGTAATTTGATCAGAATTTAGATTCTCCCATTTTAGAATGAAATATTAATAATCAGAAAGAGAAAATTAAATGAATGGATATGGGAAAATTTACTAGATTTTATTTGTAACAAATTACCAAACTTTAATGTTTCTAATGTTGGTGTCAATTAGACCTAGAACATAATTTACATCTACTCAACTGATAATCCCCCTGGAGATAAGTAAAATTTGTATTTCATTATCTGTCTCTGTAATTTAACTGAAAAATAACCTGATATTTGTTTATTATTTGGAAAACAATCTAACTCTTTGCAGTGAATGAGAAGGGCCATCACAGGAAAATTTGATGTTAATGAAAGAAAAAGAAACCCCTGAGAAGTAAATTTACACAGATTAGCAAGTACTATTCAAACTGAGGTAGGTGAATAATGGAGGCAGGCAGTCACTGCTAAGAACTCAAGATAGTGCTTATTTTATTTTGTTGAATGGTAATAGTTTAATAAGGAATCATCACTATATAGACAGAGTTTAAAGAAGTAAATTTGTTTTTATATAAGTATGTGAGGAAAAACGATGGCAGTTATGCAGACATTGTTTTATTTACCTGAAGTTTTTTTCACTTGTGTGCATACTGTACTATTTAAATCATTAACCTTCAATATTCATGAATGTTATGTCTACAGTCTTTTAGGATTCACCATCAATTATATTATATTTATTATATCCAGTATATTTTGAGAGGAGGAAATTTATATTTTAGATGTCTGCTAAAACTAGATGGAATTTCTTTATTTAGATTGGATCTAATTTTGGTTATTTTATCTTAAATTTTAAAGTAAGTAATATAGCAGAAATTTCAGAATATTAAAAAATTTAAAGATCAGTCAAGAGTTGTACTATTCCTGTTTTTTATCACTAAAAATATTACCTACGCAGATATTGACATATTGATTTTATCTCTTTCTCTGCTTGTAAGATTTTTGTTTGTTTGTTTGTTTCAATGATTTGAGTAGATCTGGCCTTACACTTTTGTGTAGATGAACAAAATAGGTTTTTCACCCTCACAGTTGGAATGTTGAAGGAAATGTTCTGGCCCCTTTTATGGCCCTTTTGGGGGGGTGGGGGAAAGAAACAATTGATGGTGATGATTTTCAGTTATAATTTTATTATCTCAATTGATTTGGATTTACCTGTTAGCAACATAAAAGACCAAGCTGACATTTTGGACATATAGAATCATAGAATTTTGTAGGCATTGCTTCTTTTACAAAAATATGATATCTATTTTTTTGACAAAGATAAATTCATTATCTTAAATTTGAAAGTTATCATTATCTTGAATTGAAATAATCATTAACTATCACAATTTACTGTAGGGAGGGAAATATTTTTAAATGTATGGTGAATGGAGGCTTAGGTCTGTAAAGGAGAATTTAATAACCAAGCATCTTTTGGAACTCTAAGCCTTCTTAAATTAGCCAGTTAACTATGTAAATTTTTATATATCCTTACGTTTGTACCATATATATATTTATATAGCTTATGCTATACATTTTAGGTTTTTATTTATTTTTTCATAGGGCATCTTCAACCTTTGGTCTCATATTCTTTGAAGGCAGTAACCATTGAGAAATAGGTTTAGATATTTCAGCTGCTTCTGGGGAATGATCCTTGGATTCCTTTCAAATCTGATTTTAAAGCTAAATATGGAAGAACAACTGTTTTGATTTCTGTGCTACATGATCTGAAAATTAATAAACTAAGACATTCATATTTTAGGCATCTTAATAGTCCTTGCTATCACTGATCATAAATTGTATAATGGGAAAAGCTTAGAATTGTTTTATATGGTTTTCAAGTAAAATTCAATAGGTAGTCTATGACATACAGACATTAAATTATTTGTACTTATTATATCAGAGTTATTTTTTTTCTATCCGTGGTGTTCTGCTTTGATATCATCAGAGTACTTCTAAGGAATATTAGCTAAGCTGCAGGGAAGGAATATTTTAAGAACCCTATAATTTATGAAATTATCTAACAAACTTGATCCATCAGAGTTGGCTTTTGGGGAAGTTTATAACCCCAATTTAAAATATACTATTGCTTTATAAAGGTAATTTGCATTATGTTTATTTTTAAATTTTCTTGAATAATTAACATATTTACCTGGTTTGACATTCAAAAGATGTAAGTTGTATATACAATGAAGGATTTATCTTCTACTCCTGTTCCTTGGACACTTAATCCCCATCAATGGAGGCAAGCAGTGTTACTTATTTACTATATCTTTCCAGAGATTTATTATGTACACATAAAGGCAATTATCTTGTTTCACTATCTTTGTAATTTATTCTAAAGATCATTCCTTATCAGTATATAAAAAACTTCCTTATTTTTTTTCTTTTTGATGTGTGTGTAAATGTTACCAAATCAAGAAACTGTGTAGGGGCGCCTGGTTGGCTCAGCTGGTGGAGCATGAAACTTGATCTCAGGGTTATGGGTTCGAGCCCCATGCTGGGTTATAGAACTAACTTAAAAATAAAATCTTAAGAAAAACACATTAAAAAAACAGTGTAAATGTTAAGTGTACACCATGAAATAATTTACCCATGTTAACAAACACAAGAATCAAGAAACAGAAAATTACTAGACCCACAGAAACCCCCGTTTTACCTTTCAATCACTACCTAATCCCCAGGTGTAATACTATCCTGATTTCAAACACTATAGATTAGTTTTACCTGTTGTTTGGAAAATTATAGAAGTGATATCATACATATATTCTTGTTTATGTTTGGCTTCTTTTGCTCGATGTTCTGTTTATAAATTTCATCCATGTTGCATGTAGCTATAGTTTATTACTTTCATTGTTATGTAGTATTCAATTTAGTGAATAGTCTTCAATTTGATTAACCATTCTACTTTCATTCTTGCTTAAAATTAACTTTTGTATTTCCACTTAAGTTTTAGAAATAACTTGTCAAATTCCACAAATACATTTGCTGAGATTTTGATTAGAAAACTAATTTGAAAAGATATATGGATTCGTGTTCATTGCAGCATTTATAACAGCCAAGGTATGGAAGCAACCTCAGTGTCCATCAATAGATGAATGCGTAAAGATGTGGTATGTGTATGTGTGTGTGTGTGTGTGTGTGCGCGCGCGTGCGCATATACACACACACACACGCACACAATAGAATATTACTGATCCATAAAAAAAGAATGAAATCTTACCATTTGTGATAGCATGGATGGACCTAGAGGGTACTATGTTAAATGAAATAAATCAGACAGGAAAGGATAAATACCATATGATATCATTTACATGTGCGATCTAAAACAAAACAAGACTTATAAATAGAACAAACTGGTGGTTGCCAGGAAAGGGGGTGGTGGGCAAAATAGGTAAATGAGATTAAGAGGTTCAAACCTCCATTTACACAATAAAGAAGAAAAGAAAAAGAAATACTTTGAATCTGTAGATTAGTTTGAAGAGAACTGACATATCCCATGATGATGGGGGATGGCAATATTGATTCATTGTCATTCACGATGACAACATTGAATCATTCAATCAATGAACATGGTATATGTTATATCCCTCCATTTCCTTAAGTCTTTTTTGATTTCTCTAAATAACATGTATAAATTTCTCTGAGGTCTTCCACATTTTTTTAGGTTTAGTCATAAACATTTTTTTTTTAATTCCAGTGTAGTTAACACACAGTGTAATATTTGTTTCAGGTGTACAATTAGTGATTCAACAATTCCATACATCACCCAGTGCTCATCACAAGTGACTCCTTAATACCCATCTCCTATTTTACCCACCCCCACTCCCCCCTCCAACAGTTTATGCTCTATAGTTAAGGTGTGTTTCTTAGTTTGTCTTTCTCTCTCTCTCTTTTTTCCCTTTGCTCATTTGTTTCTTAAATTCTGTGTACAAATGAAATCATATGGTATTTGTCTTCATGAATGACTTATTTCGCTTAGCATAATACTCTCTGGCTCCATCCATGCTGTTGCAAATGGCAAGATTTCATTCCTTTTTATGGCTAAGTAATATTCCACAGTATGTATATATAAAAACACAGACACACACACACACACACACACCACATTTTCTTTATCCATTCATTAGTCAATAGATGTGGCTGTTTCTTTAATTTGGCTATTGTAGATAATGCTTCTAAAAACATGGGGGTGCATGTATCCTTTTGAGTTAGTATATTTGTCTCCTTTGGGTAAATACCCAGTTGTGTGATTACTGGATCATAGGATAGTTCTATTTCTAACTTTTTGAGGAACTTTCATACCATTTTCCACAGTGGCTGTACCAGTTTGCATTCCCACCAACAATGCACAAGGGTTCCCTTTCTCCACATCTTCTCCAACACCTGTTGTTTCTTATGTTGTTGATTTTAGCTATTCTGATAGGTGTGAGGTGATATCTCATTGTAATTTTGATTTGTATTTCCCTGATGATGAGTGATGTTGAGTATCTTTTCATGTGTCTGTTAGCCCTCTTCTTCTTTGGAGAAATGTCTCTTCATAACTTGTGCCCATTTTGGAGTGTTCAGTTGTATCAGGTTTTTTATATTTTTAGATACTGACCCCTTATTGGATATGTCATTTGCAAATATCTTCTCCCATTCTGTAGGTTGCTATTTAGTTTTGTTGATTGTTTCCTTTGCTCTGCAGAAGCATTTTATTTTGATGAAGTTGCAGTAGTTTATTTTTGCTTTTATTACACTTGCCTAAGGAGAAATATCTAGAAAAATGTTGCTACTGCTGATGTCAAAGAAATTCTGCCTTTTCTCTCTTCTAGGATTTTTATGGTTTCAGGTCTCACATTTAGGTCTTTAATCAGTTTTGAGTTTATTTTTGTGTATGGTATAAGAAAGTAGTGCAGTTTCATTTTTTTTGCATGTAGCTGTCCAGTTCTCCCAACATCATTTGTTGACGAGACTGTCTTTTCTCTATTATATATACTTTGCTCCTTCAAAGATTACTTGACTATATAATTGTGGGTTTATTTCTGTGTTTTCTTTTCTGTTCCATTGATCTTTGTGTCTGTTTTTGTGCCAGTGCCATACTGTTTTGATTACTACTGCTTTGTAATATAACTTGAAGTCTGGAATTGTGATACATCCAGTTTTGTTTTTCTTTGAAGATTGCTTTGGCTATATAGTTTTTTTTTTGTGGTTCCATACAAATTTTAGTATTATTTTTTCTAGTTCTGTGAAAACTGCCTTTGGTATTTTAATACAGAGATTGCATTAAATGTGTAGATTGCTTTGGTCATATGGATCTTTTAACAGTATTTGTTCTTCTACTCCATGAGCATGAAATATCTTTCCATTTGTTTGTGTTATCTTCAATTTCTTTCATCAGGGTTTTATAATTTTCAGAGTACAGGTCTTTTACCTTGGTTAAGTTTATTGCTGGTATTTTATTATTTGGGGTGCAATTATAAATGAGATTGTTTTCTTAATTTCTCTTTCTGCTGCTTCATTATTAGTGTATAGAAATGTAACAGATTTCTGTGCATTGATTTTATATCCTGTGACTTTACTGAATTCATTTATCAGTTCTAGTTGTCTTTTGGTGGAGTCTAAGTTTTTCTATTATAGAGTGTCATGTCATCTGCAAATAGGGAAAGTTTTACTTCTTCCTTTCCAATTTTGGATGCCTTTTATTTCTTTTTGTTGTCTGATTGCTGTGGCTAGGACTTCCAGTACTATGTTGAATAAAAGTGGTAAGAGTGGATATTATTGTCTTGTTCCTGACCTTAGGGGGAAGAGCTCTCAGTTTTCCCCTTTGAGCATGATATTGGCTGTGGCTTTTTCATATGAGGTCTATTATGCTGAGGTATGTTCCCTCCTAACCTACTTTGTTGAGGATTTTTATCATAAATAAATGTTGTACTTTGTCAAATGCTTTTTCTTCATCTATTGAAATGAGGATATAGTTTTTATCCTTTCTCTTATTAATGTGATATATCATGTTGATTGATTCGTGAATATTGAACCACGCTTGCAACCCAAGAATAAATCCCACTTGATTGTAGTGAATGATTCTTTTACTGTACCATTGGATTTGATTTGCTAGTATTTATTGAGAATTTTTGCATCCATGTTCATCAGAGATAATGGCCTGTAGTTCTCTTTTGTGTGTTTGTGTGTGTGTGTATGTGTAGGGGGGTCTTTATCTGGCTTTGATATCGGGGTATTACTGGCCTCATAGAATGAATTTGGAAGTTTTTTCTTTTCAATTGTTTGGAATAGTTTGAGAATAGGTATTAACTCTTCTTAAAATGTTTGATAGAATTTGCCTGTGAAGCCGTCTGGTCCCGGCTTTTGTTTGTTGGGAGTTTTATTTGATTACTGGTTCCATCTCCTTGTTTAAAATCAGTCTGTTCAAATTTTCTGTTTCTTCCAGCTTCACTTTTAGGAGGTTATATGTTTCTAGGAATTTATCCATTTCTTCTAGGTTGTTGACATATAATTTTTCATAATATTCTCTTATAATAGTTTGTTTTTCTGTGGTATTGGTTGTTATTTCTCTTCTTTCATTTCTGATTTTGTTTGAGTCCTCTCTCTCTCCCTCTCTCTTTCTCCTCTCTTTCATGAGTCTGGCTAGAGGTTTATGAATTTTGTTTATTTTTGCAAAGAATCAGCTCCTGGTTTCATTGATCTGTCCTATTGGTTTTTTTGTTTGTTTGGTTTGGTTTGGTTTGTATATCATTTATTTCTGTTCCAATTTTTTATTATATCCTTCCCTCTGCTGTTTTTGGGTTTTGTTTGTTCTTTTTCTGGCTCCTTTAGGTGTAAGGTTAGGTTGTTTATTTGAGATTTTTCTTGCTTCTTAAGGTAGGACTGTATTGCTATAAACTTCCCTCTTAGAGCCACTTTTGCTGCATCCTAAAGGTTTTGGCTTTTTGTATTTTCTTTTTTTTTTTTTAAATTTTTTTTATTGTTATGTTAATCCCCATACATTACATCATTAGTTTTAGATATAGTGTTCCATGATTCATTGTTTGTGCATAACACCCAGTGCTCCATGCAGAACGTGCCCTCCTCAATACCCATCACCAGGCTAACCCATCCTCCCACCCCTCTCCCCTCTAGAACCCTCAGTTTGTTTTTCAGAGTCCATCGTCTCTCATGGTTCATCTACCCCTCCGATTTCCCCCCCTTCATTCTTCCTCTCCTGCTATCTTCTTCTTTTTTTTTGCGCTGTGAATTGTGCAAGACTGTTGAATCTCAGATCTATACCTCTGAAACAAATAATGCAATATATGTTATGGCTTTTTGTATTTTCATTTTCATTTGTTTCCATGTAATTTTTGATTTTCTCTTTGATTTCTTGGTTGATCTATTCACTGTTTAGTAGCATGTTATTTAACTTCCGTGTATTTGTGGTCTTTCCAGATTTTTTCTTGTGGTTTATTTCTAGTTTCATAGCATTTGGTCAGAAAGGATGCATCTTATGACTTTGCTCTTTTTGAATTTGTTGAGACTTACTTTATGGCCCAATATGAGGTCTATTCCGGAGAATGTTCCATGTGCACTTGAAAAGAATGTGTATTCTGCTGTTTTAGGATGCAGTGTTGTGAATGTATCTGTTAAATCCATCTGGTTCAATGTGTCATTCAAAGCCACTGTTTCCTTGTTGATTTTCTGTTTGGATGATCTATCCATTGATGTAAGTGGGATGTTAAAGTCCTCTACTCTTATTGTATTAGGATCTATTAGTTCCTTTATGTTTATTTGTTATGTTTATGTATTTGGTGCTCCCATGTTGAGTGCATAAATATTTATAATTGCGTATCTTCTTGTTGCATTGTTCCCTTTATAATTGTAGAGTGTCCTTGTCTCTTATTACAGTCTTGTTTTAAAGTCAGTTTTGTCTTATATAAGTTTGCTACTCCAGCTTTCTTTTGACATCCATTTGCATGATAGATATTTCTCCATCCTCTCACTTTCAATCTGCAGGTGTCTTTGGTCTGAAGTGAGTCCATTGTAGGCAGCATATAGATGGGCCTTTTTTTTTTGGTGTGGGGGGGAAGGGCAGAGGGAGAGAGAGAGAATCTTAAGCAGGCTTCATGTCCAGTATGGAGCCAGAGGTAGGGCTCAATCTCACAACCCTGAGATCATGACCTGAGCCAGAATGAAGAGTCAGATCCTTTTTTTTTTTTTTTTTAAAGATTTTATTTATTTATTTGAGAGAGAGAGAATGAGAGAGAACACATGAGAGGGGGGAGGGTCAGAGGGAGAAGCAGACTCCCTGCCGAGCAGGGAGCCCGATGCGGGACTCAATCCAGGGACTCCAGGATCATGACCTGAGCCGAAGGCAGTCGCTTAACCAACTGAGCCACCCAGGCGCCCAAGAGTCAGATCCTTAAGCAATGGCACCACCCAGGCACCTCAGGTCTTTTTTTTTTTATTCATTCTGTCACCCTACGTCTTTTGATTGGAGCATTTGGCCCATTTGCTTTCAAAGTAATTATTGATAGTTAAGTATTTATTGCCGTTCTGTTACCTGTTTTGTCATTGTTTTTGTAGTTTTCCTCTGATCCTTTCTTCTCTTGCTCTCTTTCATGGATTGTTGGCTTTCTTTAGTGACATACTTGGACTCCTTTCTCTTTATTCTTTGCATATCTATTAGTAGTTTTTGATTTGTGGTTACTATTAGGTTTGTATATAACATCTTCTTCATATAGCAGCCTGTATTAATTGATAGTTACTTAAGTTTGAATCCATTCTTTACTCCTCTCCCACCCATGTTTGAGGTATATGATGTCATATTTTACATCCTTTCATTTTTTAATTCCTTGACTGATTTTTATAGATATACTTATTTTTACTGATTCTGTGCTTCCACCTTTTTATACTTCTGCTAATATTTCTTTTCCATTTAAAGTGTTCCCTTTAATATTTTTTGTAGGGCTGATTTAGTGGTCATGAATTCCTTTAGGTTTTGTTTGTCTGAGAAACTCTTTGTCTTTCCTTCTATTTTGAATGATAGCCTTGCTGGATAGTCTTCCTGGCTGTAGATTTTTTTCTTTTCAGCACTTTAAATACATAATGCCTCTCTTTTCTGACCTGCAGAGTTTCTGTTGAAAAATCTGATAGTCTTACGGGATTTCCCTAGTATGTAACTCTCCTTTTCTCTTGCTTCTTTAAAAATTTTTTCTTTATCACTACTTTTTGTCATTTTAAAAACTATGTCTCTGGGGCACCTGGGTGGCTCAGTTGGTTAAGTGTCTGCCTTCAGCTCAGGTCATGATCCCAGGGTCCTAGGATAGAGCCCCGTGTCCCTGCTCCATGGGGAGTCTGCTTCTCCCTCTGCCCCTCCCTCTGCTCATGCTCTTGTGCTCTTTCTCTCACAAATAAATAAATAAATAATACATCTTTTAAAAATAATAACTAAAAAAATAAAAACTATCTCCTTGGGTTGATTTTTTTTGGGGAATCTCTGTGCCTCCTAGATCTGGATTTCTGCTTCCTTCCCCAGATTAGGGTAGTTTTCAGCTATTATTTCTTCAAATAAATTTCCTTCCCCCTCTTCTGTCTGTCCTTCTTCTGGGATCCCTATAATGCGAATGTTATTATGCTTGATGGAGTCACGGAGTTTCCTAAGTCTATTCTCATTTTGCATAATTCTTTTTTCTCTCACTTGCTCAGCTTTATTACTTTCCATTACTTTGTCTTCGAGGTCATTAATTCATTTTTCTGCTTCCTCTAGCCTGCCAGTTATTCCATTAAGTATATTTTTAATTTCATTTTTTGTGTTCTTTATCTCTGATTGGTTCTTTTTTATCTCTTTGTTAAGGGTCTAACTGATGTCCTCCACTCTTTTCTCAAGTCCAGTGAGTACTTTTATGATCATTACTTTAAATTCTCTCTGGCACATTACCTATATCCATTTTGCTTAGGACTCTTTCTGTTGTTTTGTTCTGTTCTTTCATTTGGGACATATTCCTCTGTCTTCATTTTGTTTAACACCCTGCTGTTTTTGTGTGTTAGGAAAGTCAGCTATGCCTCCTGCTCTTGAAGGTAATGACTTTATGAAGAAGAGGTCCTGTAGTGCCCTGCAGTGCAGTGTCTCCTGTTCTCTGGGACCTGACACTTCAGGAGTGTCTCCTATGGGCTTTGTGTGTGCCTTGCTGTTGAGTCCTGGCTGCTTCTTCCTTCATTCCAGTCATCTGCAGAAGCTCTCTTTGCCTGTTTTGGACAGTGTTTGGTCCCTGGCTGGGTATGGCATGTTTTAACAAAGTGTGCTGGTCGTGTGTGTCAACCTCAGAGAGTCGGGGACCTGAGGCGGCGGAGGAACTGGGAAAAAGAGACAACAGTATAGCGAGGCACAGGGGACCCCGAGCAAACAGCCCAAGGTGCCAAGGTTTATTTTCCATAATCTAATATACCTTCTACAATGACATAGGTCTATAATGATTTACAGCAGGGGCTTAGTAAGGCACATTATTCCACGGACACAGGGTTAGTTAAGTGAAGCAGGGGGAGTGGAGAAGGAGTAAAGAAATCTGTAACTGGCTGTGATCGATTAATTGTAAACACCATTGTACTTGGACCTTAACACAGGATAAGAAAACAAAGAAGGGAATGCACAGTGTGCTGTTTACAGCTGGCTTCCTATCTACAAAACATCTTCTGCTGTGTACTTTAGAACAGACCACACACATCCCAAGGGCATTTCACTCTGATCCTTTCGGGTTATTTTTAACCCTGCAATCTCAAGTTTTCTCAGAGATCTCGGAGTCTAAATGAACATGCACCAGTGGTTGTTATGGCATTCTGTTTCCCACACTTGTGAAATGAGGTCTGCTGCTGCCACTAGAACTGAGGCCCCACAAAATGTGCAGGTCAGGAGATGAGGTCTTGGTGGGGTCTTCTGGGGGAGGGGTCCTGCAGCACTGGAACTGAGGAAAGCATGACTGGGAAGGGCAGATCTGCTGAAATGCAGGTAGGTGGGGCTTGGTATAAACAAGTTAGGTAGCTAGAGTAGGTGACATGCTGGTTCCTGCAAGTGGCCATGTGTTTATACTATGCTGGGGGGCTGGGGAGGGAAATGGTGCCTGCCAGCTCCCTTGTTCCTGGAGGGGTCTCCCCATGATACCTGCCTCTCCAGGCCATGTTCTGAGATGAGTAAATAACTCTACCTCCTGTCTGCCCCTGGTGTTTTTCATACTGCTGCTTCCACCCTCTATCTCCAGTGGCTGCCGGGCATCTCTTTAAGGTCAGGGACTTCACTTCCTGATGTCTTCTGGGCTCTCCAAGAGTGGAGCCTGCTGATTTAAAAAATTCCAGGCTTTAAGTCTCACTGGTTGTAAGAACTCAAAAGATTGGCCCCTCTCACTTTCAAAGCCAAATGTTAGGGGATTCCTCTTCCATGTGTGGACTTCCCAGTGTGATAGCCTGTTTTTCACCCTTCTCCATGCCACTAGCTCCCTCCCCACCCCAGAAGGCCATGGTCCATTTCACTCCCAATCTGTGTCTTTACCCTTCCTATCTTCTTCAGTGTGGCCTGTTTCCTACATTTAGTTTTGGAGTTTGTTCTGCCAGTCTTCATCTCATTTTCTGGGTTATTCATACTGATGTTATTTATGTTGTGAGTATTATTTAGTTGTACCTGTGGGACAAGATGAGCTTAGGGTCCTCCTACTTTGCCATCTTCCCAGCTTCCAACTATGTGTTATTTATGTTATATACAGGGTTTTTTAGTTGTAAGGCAGAGGACCAGGGAGAAAAGGGGCTATTTTACCTTGGTCAGAACTAGTGATTCTAATTTAATTATTTATATTAAATTTTTTTTTGTGGAATCCAGCCCTCCCTAGGCAGCCCCCTCTCAAGCCTAGGGGCATAAAAAATTGATAATTATAATTTTACATGCAGTTATAATATATAATGTAGAGGGATCTCATGTACTCCTTGCCCAGTTTCACCCAATGGTAGTAACATCTTTAAAAACTATAGTACGAATTCAGAACCAGGATATTGACATTGATTTGGACAAATGTATAATGACATGTATCCATCCTTATAATATCATACAGAGTAGTCACTGCCCTAAAAATCCACTCTACTTTGCCCATTCATCTCTGCACCCAATCCACCCCCTAGCAACTACTATTTTGTTACTGTCTTCATAGTTTTGCCTTTTCCAGAATGTCATATAATTAGAATCACAGGGTATGTAGTCTTTGCAGATTGGCTTCTTTCCCTTAATAATATCTATTTATGGTTCTTCCATTTATTTTCATGGCTTGATGGCTCATTTCTTTTTATTGCTAAATAATAGTCCATTATCTGAATATAGCGAGTTTATTTATCTGTTCACCTCCTGACCAACATCTTGGTTGCCTCTATGTTTTGGCAATTATGAATAAAGCTGCCATAAACATCCACATGTAGATGTAGACATATGTTTTCAACTCTTTTGGGTAAATACCATAGAGTGCAATTACTGGAAGCTATGATAAGAATGTGTGTAGTTTGTTGAGAAATTGCCAAATTACCCTATCTTCCAATGTGGCTGTACTATTTTGCATTCCCACCAGCAGTGAAAGAGAGTTCCTCTTTAGGAACTGTGAATTATGAAAGACCTGTACCCCTGAAACAAATAGTACATTATATGTTAATAAAAAATAAAATAAAATAAAAACTGTAAAAGGAGACAAAGAAAAAAATAAAATTTTTTAAAGCCTATAATGATGGGGTATGCTAAAGGGACACAGGAGCCACTGAAAGAGGCTATTCATCATTTTGCATAACAATTAATCATTTTGCATTCCCACCAGCAGTGAAAGAGAGTTGCTCCATATCCTTGTCTGCATTTGGTATTGTCTGTTCCAGATTTGGCCATACTACTAAGTGTGTAGTGATATCTCTTTATTGTTTTAATTTGTGTTTCCTTAATGACATATGATGTGGAGCATCTTTGTATATGGTTATTTATCATCTGTATATTTCCTTGGTGAGATGTCCATTAAGGTCTCTGGCCCATTTTTACTGGGTTGTTTGTTTTCTTATTGTTGAGTTTTAAGAGTTCTTTTTATATTTTGGGTAACTATCCTTTATCAAATATGTCTTGAGCAAATATTTTCTCCCATTCTATGGCTTTTCTTCTAATTCTCTTGACATCACCTTTCACAAAGCAAAAGGTTTTTTTTTATTTTTTAATTTTAATTAAGACCAGATTATTAGTTATTTCTTTGATGGATTGTGCTTTTGATATTACATCTAAAAAGGCATCACCATATCCAGGGTCACCTAGATTTGTCCTATGTTATCTTCTAGAAGTTTTATAGTTTTGTGTTTTATGTACAGGTCTGTGATCCATTTTGAGCTAATTTTTGTGAAGGGCATAAGGTCTTTGTTTAGATTAATTTTTTTTTTTTTTTGCTTGTGGATGTCCAGTTGTTCTAATACAATTTGTTAAAGAGAATCTTTGCTCCATTGTATTGTCTTTGCTCCTTTGCCAAAGATCAGTTGACTATATTTATAGGGGTTTATTTCAGGACTCACTATTGTGTTTCTGTCATTGTGGTTTTAATTTACAATTCCCTTCTGGCTCATTTTGCTGAACATCTTTTCATGTGCCTATTAGCCATCTGTATATAAACTCTTCATTGAAATGTCTATTTGTGTCTTTTGCCCATTCTTTGATTGGGTTATTTTTTTAATAGACTAGTTTTTAAAAACAGTTTTAGATTTACAGAGTAAATGAAAGATAGTACAAATGGTTTCCATATATCCCATCACCCAATTTCCCCTTAGTTACTAGCATCTTATATTTGTTACAATTAATTAACCAATATTGATACATTATTATTAAAGTCCATAATTTATTCACATTTCCTTTTTACCTTTCTTCTTCTATTCCAGGATCCAATCCAGGATATCACATTACATTTAGTTGTCATATCTTCCTAGGAACCTCTTGGATTTAACAGTTTCTCAGATTTGTTGTTCTTAATGATTTTCACAATTTTGGAGGGCTGCCTGGTCAAATATTTTGTAGGATGCTCTTCTATTGGAACTTGATGTTTTTCTCACAATTAGACTGTGGGTATGGGTTTTGGGGAGGATGATCACAGAGGTAAAGTGCCATTTCATCATTTCAAGGGTATATACTATCTATATGATTTAACACTGTTGATACTGACTTGGATCACTTGGCTAAGGTAGTGTTTGTCAGGTTATTCCACTATAAAGTTACTCTTTCTTCTGCTTTTCCATACTGTTCTCTTTGGAGGGAGTCATTATGCACAGCCTGCACATAAAGACTGGGGATTTATGCTCGACCTCCTTAAGGGCAGGAACTTTAGAAATTATTTGGAATTTATTTGCAAAGGAGATTTATCTCTTCTTTTCCATTTATTTACATATTTTTTCATTGATTCATTTAATCATTTATTTGTAGCAATATGGACTCATAAAATCTTATTTCACACTTTGGGTTATAATCTAATTCTAGCTTACTGTTTTGTTGCTCTTATTATTCCAATTTTGGTTGTCATGAGCTCTTTCAGTGGCTCCTGTGTCTCTTTAGCATACCCCATCATTACAGGCTTTAAGAAATTTTAAATACTTCCTTACTTGCTTCAAACTCATCTTACACACTTTAGGCCCTAGGCTAAAATCAGCCTTTTCTCCATTTTCATTTTATTATATTAGATACCAAAATATGGATACTAGGTGTGCTCATTGCTACTGGAACATTGTTGCTTCTAGGCCCACTCACCTAACATAGCAAGGAAATATATGTGTCTATACTAAACCATGTCTATACAAATATCTACAAATACTTATAAATATTATCTATTTGTATCTATATTAAGATAAATGTGAATTTACCTTACATCTTCCCATCAAGATGTGAATTCATCTTGATGTCTCCAACTGTAATTCATTACCATATGGGTCATTCCTCCCCTTGTTTATCTATAAATCTCCATTCAAACACTGAGAAACTTGACTCCTACTATCCATTTATCTAGTTTTTCAGTTCCAGTGTCCATGTATATCAGTATCAGAGTTACTAATCCATATCCCTGTTGGAAGCAACTTTATCAACTAGAATATAGTGTTTATGTACAGTTCTTTTTGTCTTTAGTCTTACAGACTGCACTCATTTCCATAATTATTTAGGTCAGCACCTTTCCCTCAACTCTCTTTATTGAGGTGGTTTCATACATTTGTAATAGAATTAAATTATTTTGTTATAGTCTGCATTCCCTCTTGGGATCCTCTGAATTCTAAAAAGTGATTTTAAAAATTTATATGCACTAAGTTTCATTCTTTGTGCTGTAAACTTGTGTTGAGTTTTACAAATGCTTATTTCCCATCGTGTATGGGAAATTTTAAACTTTATTTGGCGGTGTTCTTATTGTTGAGTTATAAGTGTTCTTTAAATACTTCAAATACAAGACCATAATCGGAAGGGCACCTAGGTGTCTCAGTCAGTTGAGCATCCAGCTCTCGGTTTTGACTCGGGTAGTGATCTTGAGGTTGTGGGATTGAGGCCTGCATCGTGCTCTGTGCTCAGCATGGAGTCTGCTTATCCCTCTCCCTCTGCTCCTTCCCCCACTCTCTCTCTCTCTCCCTCCTCTCTCTTTTTCTAAAATAAATAAATAAATAAAATCTTTTTTTAAAAAGACCCTAATCAGATATGTACTTTGCATATATTTTGCTAAGTCTGTGGCTTATTTTCTAATTCTCCTAACAGTGTCTTTTACAGAGCAGGAGTTTATAATTTTAATGAAGTCCAACTTAACACTTTTTATTTCATGGAATGTGCTTTGGTGTTTTATCTTAAAATTCATTGCCAAATTCAGGTCTTAAAGATTTTTTCCTGTGTTTGCTTCTAGAAGTTTTGTCATTTTGCATTTTACATTAAAGTTATGATCCATTTTGATCTTTGTGAAAAATGTAAAGTCTGTGTCTAGATTCATTTTATTTGCATATGGATGTCAAATTTTTTAAGTACCATTTGTTGAAAAGATTATCATTTCTTCAATGAATTACTTTTGCTCCTTGTCAAAAATCAGTTGATTGTATTTGTGTGTGTCTACTTTTGGACTATCTAGTCTATTCCATTGATCTGTGTTTCTATTCTTTTGCTGGTACAGTGCTGTCTAGATTATAATCACTTTGAAATAAATCTTATAATTAGCTAGTATGAGTCCTCCGACTTTATTATTGTCATTGTATTTCTCCCCATTCCTTCCCCACCTCTTTCCCCCTCCCTACTGCCTTGACTCCTTTTTTCTCCCCCTCTCTTGCTTCCTTCCTCTTCTGTATTGTGTTGGCTATTCTGGGTCTTTTGCCTTTCCATATAAACTTTAGAATTATTTTGTCAGTATTTACAAAAAAAAAAAAAAACCTTCTGAAGTTTTGATTAAGTTTGCATTGATTCAATCTGTAGATCTAGTTGAGAGTAATGGATGTATTAACAAAATCAAGTCCTCTAATCCATCAACATAGAATATCCTTTCGTTTGATTTTTCCATTAGATTTTTGAAGTTTTCTGCATATAGATCCTATACATAGGCTGTTAGAATTATATCTAAGTAGATACAATAGATAAATTCTAATTGCTTTTAGTGTTATTATAGATAGTATTATATTTTTAAATTCAAATCCAATTGTTTATTTGTGGTATATAGAAAAGTAACTAATAGCAATTGTCCTGTGTCTTGAACCCTTATTATAACTGCTTTTTTAGTTTTATAATATTGTTTTTATCAATTTTTCAGAATTTTTTACATAAGATAATTATGTCTTCTGTGAATACAGATAATTTCATGTCTTTCTTCCCAATTTATATAAATTTTATTTCTTTTTAATTGTCATATTGCATTAGCTAGGTCTTCCAATGCAATGTTGCATAGGAGTGGTGAGAGGGGAATCGTTCCCTTGTTCCTGATCTTAGGGGAAAAACATTTAGTTTCTCATTACTAAGGATGATGTTGCTGTAGGATTTTTGTAGATATTCTTTATCAAGTTGAAGAAGTTCCTCTCTATTCCTAGTTTACTGAGAGTTTCTCACAAATGAATATTAGATTTTTTCAAATGATTTTCCTACATCTATTGATTATGTTCTTTCTTCTTTAGACTGGTGATATGATTGATTATATTAGTTTTCAATATTGAGCTAGACTTGCATACCTAGAATAAATTACACTACGTTTTAGTGTAAAATATTTTTTATACATGTTTGGATTTCATTTATTAATATTTTGTTGAGAATGTTTTCATTTATGTTCATGAGATGTATTTGTTTATAGTTTTCTGTTACTATTATGTCTTTGTCTAGTTTTGGTGTTACAGTAATGCTAGCCTCAAAGAATGGGTTAGGAGGTATTGCCTCTGCTTCTATTTTCTGAAAGACATTGTAGACAATTGGTATAATTTGTTTCCTTAAATGTTGAGTAGAATTAACTAATGAACATGTTCCAGCCTGGTGCTTTTTCTGGAAAGTTATTAATTACTGATTTAGTTTCTTTAATAGATCTAGGCCTACTCATACTATCTGTTTCTCTTGTGTGAGTTTTAGTAGGAATTTAGTTTAGTGGGAATTAGTCCATTTTACCAAGATTATCAAACTTGTGGACATAGAATTTTTCATCATATTCCTTAATGATCCTTTTAATGTCCATGGAATTAATACAGTCATCTTCCTTTGTTTCCAATATTGGCAATCTGTGTTTTCTTTTTTTTTCCCCTCTTGACTAGCCTGATTAGAGGTTTATCAATTTTACTAATCATTTCAAAGAACCAGCATTGGGTTTCGTTAATTCTCTCAAATTTTTGTTTGTTTCACATCTCTAATTTTTGCTATTTTTTTATTCTCCTTGCTTTAAGTTTAAATTGCTCTTCTTTCTCTAGTTTTCTAATGTTAGATTAATGATTTTATATCTCTATTTACTAAAACTTTCATTTAATGCTATAAAATTTCCTATAAGCACTGCTTCTGCACCTCGTAAACTTTGATTAGTTGTGTTTTCATTTAGTTACTATATTTTAAAATTTCTCTTGAGATTTCTTCTTTGAACCATGCTTGAGTTAGATTTTTCTCTCTAAATGTGTGGGAATTTTCTACCTATCTTTCTGTATTTGATTTCTAGCTTAATTCCATCATGTTTTGAGAATGTACTTTGTATACACACTAATTTAAAATTTGGTAAAAAGTGTTTTATGATCCAGAATGAGTTTATCTTAGTGAATATTTTATGTGAGCCTGATCTAAATATTTTTGCTTTTCTTAATTGTAGTAATCTATAAATGTCAGTTAGGTCAAGTAGATTGATGGTATTGTTTTGGTCACCTATATTCTAACTTATTTTCTGCCTGCTTGATTTATCAGTTACTGAAAGATGAGTGTTGAAGTCTCCACTACAGTCTCTCTCTATGTACTTTGATGTCTATTGTTAGGTACATACACATTTAAAAACTGTTATGTTGCTTTGGACAATTCTTTTATCATTATTTAATGCTCTTCTTTATACTCAACAATATATGAAGTCTGCTTTGTCTAAAATTAACATGACTACTTCAGCTTTCTTTTGATTAGTATTAGATGGTATATCTTTCCTTTTTTTTCTCTTTTATTTAAGTTCAATTAATTAACATATATTATTGGTTTCAGAGGTACAGGTCTGTGATTCATCAGTCTTATATAATACCCAATGCTCATTATATCACGTGCCCTCCTTAATGTCCATCACCCAGTTACCCTATCCCTCTACCCCTCTCCCCTCCAGTAACCCTCAGTTTGTTTCCTGTGATTAAGAGTCTCTTATGGTTGGTTTCCCTCTCTGGTATCATCTTGTTTTATTTTTTCCTCTCTTCCCCTATGATCTTCTGCCTTGTTTCTCAAATTCCACATATCAGTGAGATCATATGATAATTGTCTTTCTCTGATTGACTTATTTCACTTGCCATAATACCCTCTAGTTCCATCCATGTCATTGCAAATGGCAAGATTTTATTTTTAATGACTGAATAATATTCCATTTATGTGTATGTGTGTATATATATATATATATGTGTGTGAGATATATATATATATATATATATCACATTTTCTTTATCCATTCATCTGTAGATGGACATCTATGCTCTTTCCATAGTTTTGATACTGTGGACGTTGCTGTTATAAACATTGGGGTGCAGGTGCTCCTTCGGATCACTACACTTGATCGTTGGGGTAGATACCCAGTAGTGCAATTGATGGGTTACATGGCAGCTCTATTTTCAACTTTTTGAGGAATCTCCATACTATTTTCCAGAGTGGCTGTACCAGCTTACATTCCCACCAAAAGCATAGGAGTGTTCCCCTTTCTCCGCATCCTTGCCAACGTCTGTCATTTTCTAACTTGTTAATTTTAGCCATTCTGATTGATGTGAGATGGTATCTCATTGTGGTTTTGATTTGTATTTCCCTGATGCCCAGTGATGTTGAGCATTTTTTCATGTGTCCATTGGCCATTTGTATGTCTTCTTTGGAGAAATATCTGTTCATGTCTTCTGCCCATTTCTTAACTGGATTATTTGTTCTTTGGGTGTTGAGTTTGGTAAGTTCTTTATAGGTTTTGGATAACCCTTTATCTGATAAGACATTTGTAAGTAGCTTCTCCCATTCTGTCAGTTGTCTTTTGGTTTTGTCGACTGTTTCCTTTGCTTTGCAAAAGCTTTTTATCTTGATGAAGTCCCAGTAGTTCATTTTTGCCTTTCTTTCCCTTGCCTTTGGACACATGTCTAGCAAGAAGTTGCTGCGGCTGAGGCCAAAGAGATTCCTGTGTTCTCCTGTAGGATTTTGAAGGATTCCTATCTCACATTTAGGTCTTTCAATCCATTTTCAGTCTATTTTTGTGTATGGCTTAAGAGAATGGTCCAGTTTCATTCTTCTGCATGTGGCTGTCCAATTTTCCCAACACCATTTGTTGAAGAGACTGTCTTTTCCATTGGATAGTATTTCCTACTCTGTCAAAGATTAGTTGACCGTAGAGTCAAGGGTCCATTTCTGGGCTCTCTGTTCTGTTCCACTGATCTATGTGTCTATTTTTGTGCCAGTACCATACTGTCTTGATGATTACAGCTTTGTAATAGAGCTTGAAGTCTGAAATTGTGATGCCACCAGTTTTGGTTTTCTTTTTCAACATTCCTTTGGCTATTCAAGGCCTTTTCTAGTTCCATACAAATTTTAGGATTATTTGTTCCACTTCTTTGAAAAAAGTTGATGATATTTTATTTTTTTTAAATTTTATTTTATTATGTTATGTTAGTCACCATACAGTACATCATTAGTTTTTGATGTAGTGATCCACGATTCATTGTTTTCGTATAGCACCCAGTGCTCCATGCAGTACGTGCCCTCCTTAATACCCACCACTGGGCTAACCCATCCCCCCAACTCCCTCTCCTCTAAAACCCTCAGTTTGTTTTTCAGAGTCCATAGTCTCTCATGGTTCATCTCTCCCTCCAATATCCCCCCTCCATTTTTCCCTTCCTTCTCCTAATGTCCTCCATGCTATTCCTTGTGTTCCACAAATAAATGAAACCATATGATAATTGACTTTCTCTGCTTGACTTATTTCACTTAGCATAATCTCCTCCAGTTCCATCCATGTTGATGTAAAATTTGGGTATTCATCCTTTCCGATGGCTGAGTAATATTCCATTGTATATATGGACCACATCTTTTTTATCCATTCATCTGTTGAAGGGCATCTTGGCTCTTTCCACAGTTTGTCTATTGTGGAAATTGCTGCTATGAACATTGGGGTGCATATGGCCCTTCTTTTCACTACATCTGTGTCTTTGAGGTAAATAACCAGTAGTGCAATTGCTGGGTCATAGGGTGGCTCTATTTTTAATTTTTTGAGGCACCTCCACACTGTTTTCCAAAGTGGCTGTACCAACTTGCATTACCACCAAAAAGTTGATGGTATTTTGATAGGAATTGCATTGAATGTGTAGATTGCTCTAGGTAGCATAGACATTTTCACAATATTTGTTCTAATCTATGAGCATGGAACGTTTTTCCATTTTTTTTTTGTCACCCTCAGTTTTTTTCATGAGTAGTCTATAGTTTTCTGAGTATAGATCCTTTGCCTCTTTGGTTTATTCTTAGGTATCTTATGGCAAGTTGTAAATGGGATCAACACCTTAATTTCTCTTTCTTCTGTCTCATTGTTAGTGTACAGAAATGGAACTGATTTTTGTGCATTGATTTTATATCCTACCACGTGGCTGAATTCCTGTATGAGTTCTACCAATTTTGGGGTGGAGTCTTTTGGGTTTTCCACATAGAATATCATGTCATCTGCAAAGAGTGAGAGTTTGACTTCTTTACCAATTCAGATGCCTTTTATTTCTTTTTGTTGTCTGGTTGCTGAAGGTAGGACATCTAGTTCTATGTTGAACAGCAGTGGTGATAGTGGACATCCCCGTTGTGTTCCTTACCTTAAGGGAAAAGCTCTCAGTTTTTCCCCATTGAGAATGATATTTGCTGTGGGCTTTTCATAGATGGCTTTTATAATATTGAGGTATGTTCCCTCTATCCCTACACTTTGAAGAGTTTTAATCAAGAAAGGATGCTATATGTTGTCAAATACTTTTTCTGCATCTTTTGAGAAGATCATATGGTTCTTGTCTTGTGTTTTATTAATGTGATCTATCATGTTGATTGATTTGCCGATGTTGAACCACCCTTGCAGCCCAGGAATAAATCCCACTTGGTCCTGGTGAATAATCCTTTTAATGTACTGTTGGATCCTAATGGCTCATATTTTGGTGAGAATTTTGGCATCCATGTTCATCAGGGATATTGGTCTGTCATTCTCCTCTTTGATGGGGTCTTTGTCTGGTTTTGGGATCAAGGTAATGCTGGCCTTATTGAATGAGTTTGGAAGTTTTCCTTCGATTTCTATTTTTTTAAAAAGCTTCAGAAGAATAGGTATTAATTCTTTTTTAAATGTTTGGTAGAATTCCCCTGGGAAGCCATCTGGCCTTGGACTCTTGTTTTTTGGGAGATTTTTGATTACTGCTTCAATTTCCTTTCTGGTTATAAGTCTGTTCAGGTTTTCTATTTCTTCCTATTTCAGTTTGGATAGTTTATACATCTCTAGGAATGCATCCATTTCTTCCAGATTGCCTAATTTGTTGCCATATAGTTGCTCATAATATGTTCTTAATAATTATTTGTATTTCCTCAGTGTTGGTTGTGATCGTTCCTCTTTTCATTGGTGATTTTATTTATTTGGGTCCTTTCTGTTTTCTTTTTGATAAGTCTGGCCAGGAGTTAATCAATCTTATTAATTCTTTCACAGAACCAGCTTCTAGGTTCATTGATTTTTCTACTGTTCTTTTGGTTTCTATTTCATTGATTTCTGCTCTGATCTTTATTATTTCTCTTCTCCTGCTGGGTTTAGGCTTTATTTGCTGTTCTTTCTCCAGCTCCTTTAGGTGTAGGGTTAAGTTGTGTATTTGAGACCTTTCTTGTTTCTTGAGAAAGGCTTGTATTGCTATATACTTCCCTCTTAGGACCGCCTTTGCTGCATCCCAAAGATTTTGAACAGTTGTGTTTTAATTTTCATTTGTTTCCATGAATTTTTAAAATTCTTCTTTAATTTCTTGATTGACCCATTCATTCTTTAGTAGAATGCTCATTAACCTCCATGTACTTGAATTCTTTCCACATTTCTTCTTGTGATTGAGTTCTAGTTTCAAAGCATTGTGGTCTGACAATATGCAGGGAATGATCCCAATCTTTTGGTACTGGTTGAGATTTGATTTGTGACCCAGTATGTGATCTATTCTGGAGAATGTTCCTTGTGCATTCAAGAAGAATGTGTATTCTGTTGCTTTATGATGGAAAGTTATGAATATATCTTTTAAATCCATCTGGTCCAGTGTGTCATTCAAAGCCCTTATTTCTTTGTTCATCCTCTGCTTAAATGATCTGTCCATTTCAGTGAGGGGGGTGTTAAAGTCCCCTACTATTATTGTAGTATTATCAATGTGTTTCTTTAATTTTGTTATTAATTGGCTTGTATAATTGGCTGCTCCCCTTTGGGGGGCATAAATATTTACAATTGCTAGATCTTCTTATTGGATAGATGCTTTAAGTATGATATAGTGTCCTTCCTCATCTCTTATTACAGTATTTGGTTTAAAATCTAATTTGTCTATATAAGAATTGCCACCCCAGCTTTCTTTTGATGTCCATTAGCATGATAAATGGTTTTCCACCCCTCACTTTAAATCTGGAGGTGTCTTTGGATCTAAAATGATTCTCTTAAAGATAGCATATGGCTGGGTCTAGCTTTTTTATCCAATCTGATACCCTGTGTCTTTTGATTGGAGCATTTAGCTCATTTACATTCAGAGTAACTATTAAATATATGAATTTAGTACCATTGTATTACCTGTAAAGTCACTGCTATCGTATATTGCCTTTGTTCCTTTCTGTTCTGTTACTTTTGGGCTCTCTCTGCTTAGAGGATCCCTTTTAATATTTCTTGTTGGACTGGTTTGGTGATCAAAAGTTCTTTTAGTTTCCATTTGTCCTGGAAGTTTTTTATCTTTCCTTCTATTTTGAGTGACAGGCTTGTTGGATAAAGCAATCTTGGCTGTGTATTTTTCTCATTTACCACCCTGAATCTATCATGCCAGTCCTTTCTGGCCTGCCAGGTCTCTGTGGATAGGTCTTCTGCCAATCTAATATTTCTGCTCTTGTGGGCTACAGACCTCTTGTCCCAAGCTTCTTTTAGGATTTTCTCTTTGTCTGTGAGATTTGCAAGTTTCACTATTATATGTCGGGGTGTTGACCTATTTTTACTGATTTTGAGGTGGGTTCTCTGTACATCCTGGATTTTGATGCCTATTTCCCTCCCCAGATTAGGGAAGTTCTCTGCTATAATTTGCTCCAATATACCTTCTGCCCCTCTCATTCTTTTCTCTTCTTCTGGGATCCTAATTATTCTAATATTGTTTTGCTTTATGGTATCACTTATCTCTCGAATTCTCCCCTCGTGATTCAGTAGTTGTTTATCTTTTTCTCAGCTTCTTTATTCTCCATCAGTTTGTCTTCTATATCACTAATTCTCTCTTCTGCCTCATTTATCCTAGCAGTTAGAGCCTTCATTTTTTATTGCATCTCATTAGTAGCCTTTTTGATTTTGAATTGGTTAGATTTTAGTTCTTTTATTTCTCCAGAAAGGGATTCTCTAGTGTCTTCTATGCCTTTTTCAAGCCCAGCTAGTATCTTTATAATCATTCTGAACCCTAGTTCTGACATCTGACTTATGTCCATACTGATTAGGTCCCTGGCAGTCAGTACTGCCTCTTGTTCTCTTTTTTGAGTTGAGTATTTCCATCTTGTCATTCTGTCCAGAGAGGAATAGATGCACAAGAGAAAAAAATACTAAAGTGCCAACAACAACCCCAGAGAAATATACACTAAATAAATCAGAAGAGACCCAAAACTGGAAAAAAAATTAAAAAAAGAATATAATCAGACAGATGAACAGAATAGAGCAATACACTGGATTCTCTATGTATTTTGGTCTGTTTTTTAGAAAACTAGATCCCAAAGTTGTAAAGAAAGAAAAACATATATGTACAAAAATAAAATTAAATACAATAAAAGGATAGAATGTAATTGTAAAAATGGAAATTAAAAGACAAGAAAAAACAAAACAAAAAAAGACCAAGAACAAGAAAAGGAAGGGATATAAACAGGTGACTAGAACAGAGCAATACACTATCTCCTGAGTGTATTTTGATCTGTTTGCTAGAAGAAACTACATCTCAAAATTGTAAAGAAAGAAAAACTTATATATACAAAAATAAAATTAAATATATTGGAAGGATAGACTGTAAATGTAAAGATGAAAATTAAAAAAGACTTTAATAAAACAAAGAATGAAGAAAAAAAAAACAATGAAAAAGAGAATATGATCAGACAGGTAAATAGAATAGAGCCATACACTAGATTTTGGGTGTATTTTGGTCTGTTTGAAGAAACTGCATCCCAAAAATTGTAAAGAAAGAAAAACTTATATATATACAAAAATAAGATTAAATACAAGGAAGGGATAGAATGTAATCATAAAAATGAAAATTAAAAAATTAAAAAAAAGAGTTGATAAAATAAGAAATTGGTTGAAAAAGGAAAGATAAAAAGTTAAAGTTGAAAGACTAAAGAATCATGGGAACAAAGCCATGAATTCTATGTGCTATATTCCCCTAATGGTGGAGTTTTGCAGTTTTCAAGGCTCGTCCCTTGAACACAGCTAGGTAACTATTAAATCATTCTGGATACCCAGTAAATCTACCTGAAGACTGACAGAACTGCACAACTAGAGGGAGAGAAGAGGCCACATCAAGGAAGGTAGGAAGTGTGGAGACACAGTTTGGAGAGAAACAGATCATGGGTGATGGGGAGGGGAAGAATCCCTGATCTTGGAGAAAGATGAGAGAGAGTGGAACACACAGTGATATGCATGAAGAGAACACTTCCCCAAAGTCATTGTGAGAAGGGCTGATCTTTTTGTTTTTGTAACCAGCAGCACTCAAAGACTGGAATTTTAGAGGTCAGCAGGCTTGGCGGGGATACAGACCTGAGGGTGCTGCCCTATTTCTGGAGAGCAGGCAGGCAGGCAACCTTGGGGCAGATGGTGTGACCTGAGGATCCCCTGCACGAGAGGGACTGTTTGCTCTTGGAGTTATCAGTGAGAGGTGACATTAGCAGATGCCTCTCTAGGCACAAAAGAGCCAGTGGGTGCCATTTCCCTCCTCTGGCCCTCAGCATAGGCACAGATATACCTGCTGAGGGTGGCTAACCTGGACAGTGGCTCTTTGGCATGCTTGCTCCAAATCCAATGCCCCTGCACTCTGGTGCAGCTGCCCTTCTTAGTCAAACCTGCATTCATCCCAAGACAGCAAGTCCCTCCCCCAAAAGACCAGTGCAGCACAGCACACTGCTAAAGTTTGGAGTTTCCAGAGTTAGCAGGCTTGCCTAGAGTAGTGCCCAAAGTGCACTGTGCTGCTCCAGATAGGCAAACAACCCAGAGACAGGAATGGTGAAACTAGCAATCTGAAAAACACCTGGGATACAAGAAGGGAAATTATTTGCTCTTCTGGGAAAACTTCCCTGAGAGCAGCAAGCACTGAGTCTCCTCTCTGGGGACAAAGGAGCTAGCTGGCACCATTTCCTTCCCCCATTCCTCAGCATAAACCAACTTTAGTAAATAGCACAGCACCAACACTGGTGCCTAACCTGCTTACACCAACTACCACCTGCTTTTCTCGGGCAAGTGTGCTTAAGGACCAGCACAGCTGGCCCCTTCCCCAGAAGTCTAGCAGAAACCCTTGCATGCACCATGTCTACCAACCATAGAGTTCTGAAAGGCTTCAGTTTTATGGCAAGAAACATCAGATCTCATTTAACAAGCTGACCAGAGCATACCTAGTTAAAACTCAGCATACTCTAGCTAAGGTCTAAACACTGCCCCCTGCAGGCAAGGAGAGCCTCTGTAGACAACTGACCTGAGGGATAGAGCAATCAAAACAGCAGCGGAGTGCATGCAGCACACACCAGAGATGCTTCCTGAAGGGACACGGAGCTTCTTCTCTTCTTCATAAAGCCATTACTCTCAGGAGTAGTAAACATAACAGGCTTTTCTAACACAGAGAAGAAGACAGACCTAGACAAAATGCCAATATGGAGGAATTCATCCCAAAAGGGAGAACAAGAAAGGGTTACAGTCAGAGATCTATTGAAATAGATATAAGTAATATGTCTGTTGGAGAATTTAAAGCAATAATCATAAGGATACTTACTAGGCTTGAGAAAAACATGGACGACATCAGGGAGACCCTTACTACAGAGATAAGAGAGTTAAAAAACAACCAGTCAGAAATGAAAAAATGCAATAACTGAGATTCAGAATCATCTGGATGTAATGACCACAAGGATGGAAAAAGCATAAGAATGAAAGAGTGATATAGAAGATAGAATTATGGAAAATAGTGAAACTGAACAAAAGAGTGAAAGAAGAACTATGGATCATGAGAACAGATTTGGGGAACACAGTGACTCCATCAAATGTAATATTCATATCATAGAAGTCCCAGAAGAAGAAGAAGAGAGAAAAGAGGGCTGAAAGTTTATCTGAAGAAATAATAGCTGAAAACTTCCCTAATCTGGGGGAGGAATCCAGGAGGCACAGAGAACTCCCATCAAAATCAGCAAAAGCAGGCAAACACTAAGACATAGTCATATTGGCGAAGTATATTGATAAACAAAAAATCCTAAAAGCCACAAGACAAAAGAAGTCCCTAACTTACAAGGGAAGACCCATAAGGCCAGCCACAGATCTCTCTACTGAAACTTTACAAGCCAGAAGAGAGTGGCATGATATATTCGACATGGTGGATGGAAAAAATCTGCAGCCAAGAATACTCTATCCAGCAAGGCTATCATTAAGAATAGAAAGAGAAAGAGTTTCCCAGACAAACAAAAACTAAAGGATCTTGTGACCACTAAACCAGCCCTACAAGAAATATTAAAGGGGACTCTTGAGTGGGAAACAAAGACCAAAAGTGACAAAGAATAGAAAGGAACAGAGAAAATCCCCAGAAACAATGACAAAACAAGTAATAAAATGGCCCCAAATGCATATTTATCAATAATTACTCTGAATGTAAATGGACTAAACATTCCAATCAAAAGACATAGGATGTCAGAGTGCATAAAAAAACAAGACCCATCTATGTGCTGCCTGGAAGAGACTCATTTTAGACCTAAAGACACCTGCAGATTGAATGGGGGGGTGTTGGAGAAACATTTATCATGCAAATGGACGTCAAAAGAAAGCCAGAGTGGACTCCTGGGTGGCTCAGTTGGTTAACCATCTGCCTTTGGCTCGGGTCATGATTCCAGGGTCCTGGGATCAAGTCCCGTGTTGGGCTCCTTACTCAGCAGGGAGCCTGCTTCTCCCTCTGCCTGCCTCTCCCCCTGCTTGTGCTCTCTCTCTCTCTCTGACAAATAAATAAATAAAATCTTAAAAAAAAAAAAAGAAAGCCAGAGTAGCCATACTTCTATCAGACAAACTAGATTTTAAATCAAACCAAAGAGATGAAGAAGGGCACTATATCATAATAAAAGGGACAATCCAACAAGATTTGAAAGTTGTAGATGTTTATGCCTCCAATGTGGAAGCACCCAAATATAGAAAACAACTAATAACAAACATAAAGGAGCTCACTGGTAATAATACAATAATAGTAGGTGACTTTATACCCCACTTACATCAAGGACAGATCATCTAAGTGGAAAATCAGCAAGGAAACAATGGCTTTGAATGACACACTGGACCAGATGGACTTACAGATATATTTAGAACATCTGGAAGAAATGGATAAATTCCCAGAAACATAAACTACCAAAACTGAAATAGGAAGATGTAGAAAATTTGAACAGACTGATAACCAGCAAGGAAATTGAATCAGTAACCAAAAATTTCCCAATAAACCACAGTCTAGTGCCAGATGGCTTCCCAGGGGTGTTCTACCAAACATTTAAAGAAGAGTTAATATCTATTCTTCTCAAAGTATTCAAAAAATAGAAATGGAAGGAAAACTTCCAAACTCATTCTGCAAGGACAGCATTACCCTGATTCCAAAACTAGACAAAGACCCCACTGAAAAAAGAGAACTACAGGCCAGTATCCCTGATGAACATGGATGCAATAATTCTCAACAAAATACTAGCTAATTGAATCCAACAGTACATTAAAAGAATCATTCGCCACAATCAAATTGGATTTATTACTGGGCTACAAGTTTGGTTCAATATTCACAAACCAATCAGTGTGATACTCCACATTAATAAAAGAAAATAAGGACCATATGATCCTCTCAATAGATGCAGAAAAAGCATTTGACAAAGTACAGTGTCCATTCTTGATAAAAATCCTCAACAAAGTAGGAATAGAGGTAGCATACCTCAACATCATAAAAGCCATCTACAAAAGACCCACAGCTAATATCATCCTCACTGGGGAAAAACAGACCTTTTCCTCTATAGTCAGGAACAAGACAGGATGTCCACTCTCACCACTGTTATTTAACATAGTACTAGAAGTCCTAGCCTCAGCAATCAGACAACAAAGAGAAATAAAAAGTATCCAAATCAGCAAAGAAGAAGTCAAATTTTTACTATTTGCAGACGACATGATACTCTATATAGAAAACCTGAAATACTCCACCAGAAATTTTCTAGAACTGATACATGAATTCAGTAAAGCCACAGGATATAAAATGTACAGAAATCTGTTGCATTTCTATACACCAATAATGAAGCAGCAGAAAGAGAAATCAAGGAATCAAGTCCACTTACAATTGTGCCAAAAAACATAAGATACCTAGGTATAAACTTAATCAAAGAGGTGAAAGACTTGCACTCTGAAAACTATAAAACACTGATGAAAGAAATTGAAGATGATGTAAAGATATAGAAAGACATCCCATGCTCATGGATTGGAAGAACAAATATTGTTAAAATATCTATACTACCCAAAGCAATCCACACATTTTATTCAATCCCTATCAAAATACCAACAGCATATTTCACTGTGGTGATCAAGACAGTATGTTACTGGCACAAAAACAGACACATAGATCAATGGGACAGAATAGAAAATCCAGAAATAAACCCACAAATATATGATCAATTAATCTTCAACAAAGCAGGAAAGAATATCCAATGGAAAAAAGACAGTCTCTTCAACAAAGAGTGTTGGGAAAACTGGACCACTTTCTTACACCATACACAAAAGTAAATTCAAAATGGATTAAAGACCTAAACCTGAGACCTGAAACCATAAACATCCTAGAGGAGACCAGAGGCAGTAATCTCTTTGACATCAGCCATAGCATCTTATTAGTAAATATGTCTTCTGAGGGAAGGGAAGCAAAAGCAAAAATAAACTATTGGAACTTCATCAAAATACAAAGCTTCTGCACAGTGAAGGAACAAAACTAAATGGCAACCTCTGGAATGGGAGAAGATATTTGCAAATGGCGTATCTGATAAACAGTTAGTATTCAAAATATTTAAGAAATTATAAAACTCAACACCCAAAAAACAAATAGTCCAGTTAAAGAATGGGCAGAGGACATGAATCAACATTTTTCCAAAAAGGGTATACAGATGTCCAACAGACACATGAAGAGATGCTCAATATCACTCATCGTCAGGGAAATACAAAACTACAAAGATATATCACCTCATACCTGTCAGAATGGCTAAAATGAACAATACAGGAAACAACAGGTATTGATGATGCAGAGAAAGAGGAACCCTCTTAAACTCTGTGGAAATGCAAACTGGTGCAGTCACTGTGGAAAATAGTATGGAGGTTCCTCAGAAAGTTAAAAATGGTACTGCCCTACCATCCAGCAATTGCACTACTAGGTATTCACCCAAAGGATACAAAAATACTGTTTCAAAGAATACGTGGACCCTGATTTTTATAGCAGCATTATCAACAATAGCCAAATATGGAAATATCCCAAATGTCCATCGACTGATGAATGGATAAAGATGTGGTATATATATACAATAGAATATTACATAGTCATGAAAGGAATGAAATGTTGCCATTTGCAACAACATGAAGGGAGCAAGAGAGTATTATGCTAAGCGAAATAGTAAGTCAGTCAGAGAAAGACAAATGCCATATGATTTCACTTTTATGTGGAATTTAAGAAACAAAACATATGGATATAAAGGGGAAAAAAAGACAGGCAAACCAGGAAACAGACTCTTAACTATAGAGATCAAACTGAGTGTTACTAGAGGGGAGTTGGGCAGGGGAATAGTTTGAATAGGTGATTAGTATTAAGGAGGGCACTTGTAGTGATGAGCACTGCACGTTGTATGTTAAGTGATGAATCACTAAATTCTACACCTGAAACTAATATTACACTGTTAAATAACTGGTATTTAAATAAATATAACAATTATAAACATATATGTACCCACTAATGAAATACCTACATATATTAAACAATTTTTAACTGATCTGAAGGGAGAATTAGACAGCAGTGCAGTCATGGAAGGGGACTTCAGTATCCCACTTTGCACCAATGGATACATTATCCAGTCAGAACAGTAATGAACAAATAATGGACTTGAATGACGGTTTTGATCAAATGGACCTATCAGGCATACACAAAACATTCCATCCAACAGCAGCAGAATACACATTCTTCTCAAGCATACATGGAACATACTCCAGGATAGATCACATGTAAAAGAATATACAAGAAACTGGACCACTATTTTACACCATACACACAAATTAACTGAAAATGGATTAAAGACTTGAATGTAAGGCCAGAAACCATAAAGCTCCTAGGAGAAAACATAGGCAATAAGCTCCTTGATATCACTCTTGGTGATAGTGTTTTAGGTCTCACTCCAAAGGCAATGGCAACAAAGGCCAAAATAAACAGATGGGACTACATCAAATAAAAAACTTCTCCATAGCAAGTAAAACCATCAACAAAATGAAAAAGCAACTTCGAATGATAAAATATTTGTAACTCATGTATCTGATGAAGGACTAATATCCAAAACATATAAAGAACCCAAACAATACAATAACAGAAAAAAATCAATTAAAAAATGGGGAGATTAACTAAATAGACATTTCTTTAAAGAAAACTTGCAGGGCGCCTGGGTGGCTCAGTCGGTTAAGCGACTGCCTTCGGCTCAGGTCATGATCCTGGAGTCCCGGGATCGAGTCCCACATCGGGCTCCCTGCTCAGCGGGGAGTCTGCTTCTCCCTCTGACCCTCCCCCCTCTTGTGCTCTCTCTCTCTCTCATTCTCTCTCTCTCAAATAAATAAATAAAATCTTTAAAAAAAAAAAAAAAAAAAAGAAAAAGAAAACTTGCAGATGGCCAGGTAGATGAAAAGACACTCAACATCATTAATTATCTGGGAAATGCAAATCAAAACTACATTGAGATATCATTCCATGCCTATCAGAATGGCTATTACCAAAAAAGGTAAGAAATAACAATTGTTGGAGAGGTTGTAGAGAAAAGGGAGCCCTTGTACAGTATTAGTGAAAATGTAAATTGGTGCAGGCACTATGGGAAATAGTATGGAGGTTTTAAAAAAATTAAAAATAGAGCTTCCATATGTTCCATCTATCCCCCTTCTGGGTATTTGTCTGAAGAAAACACTAATTCAAAAAGATATGTGTACTCCTTTGTTCATTGCAGCATTAATTACATAATTACATTATTTGCAATAGACAATAGACAATTACAATTACAATAGACAATATGCAAAAAGCCTAAATGTCCATCAATTGATGAATGGATAAAGAAGATATGATATACATATACAATGGAATACTACTCAGCCATAAAAAGAATGAAATCTTGCCATTTGGGACAACATGGATGGACCTTGAGGGTATTATGTTAAGTGAAATAAGTCAGAGAAAGACAAATACCATATGATTTCACTTATATGTGGAATCTAAAACAAAACTCAGATACATAGTGACTATTGAACAACACAAGTTTGAACTGCATGAGTCCACTTACAGGTGGATTTTTTTCTTGAAAAATATAGTACAATACTATAAATGTATTTTCTCCTTTTTATGATTTTCTTAGTTACATTTTCTTTTCTCTGGATTATTTCATTGTAAGAGTAAGGTTTATAATAAATATGACATACAAAATATGTGTTAATTGACTATGTTATTGGTAAGGCTTCCAGTTAACAATAGGATATTAGTAGTTAAGTTTTGGGGGAGTCAAAAGTTATACAGGGGAGCCACTATCTCCCTCGTTGTTCAAGGGTCAACTGTATACTATTTTACCTCAAAAAAATTAAAATGAATAGGTAGAATTACATTAAAGTAAAAAGCTTCTGCACTGCAAAAAGAAAAAGAGTCAATAAATCGAAAAGGTAACCTAGAAAATGGGAGAACATATTCACAAACCATATATCTGAAAAGGGGCTAATATCCAAAATATATACAGTATGCATACAACTCAATTGCAAAAAAGCAAAAAATCCAATTGAAAATGGGGAAATAAGGTGGTAGACATTTTTTCAAAGAACACATACAGATCGCCAACAGATAATATGAAAAGATGCTCAGTATTACTAATCATCAGGAAAATGCAGATCAAAACCATAATCCCACCTCACATCTGTTGGGATGGCTTTTATCAAAAAGTTGAGAGATAACAAATGTTCTTCAGGGTGTAGAGAAAAGGGAACCCTTAAACACTGTTGGTGGGAAAGTAAATTGGTACACCCATTATTGAAAACATTAAGGAAACTCCTCAAAAAATTAAAAATTGAACTGCCATGTGATCTGGCAATCCCACTCCTGGATATATATCTCAAATGAAATCACTATCTTGGAGAGATATCTACACACCCATGTTTATTGTGAAATTATTCACAATAGCCAAGATGTGGAAATAACCTAAGTTTTTTAATGGATAAAAGGATAAAGAAGATGTGAGATATAGATATACACACATACATATATGCTTATACACACGTATATACACATACACACACACAGTGAAATATTTCAGCCACAGAAAGAGTAAATTTCTGCTATTTGCAAAAACATGGATAGACCTTGAGATGTGAAGTGAGATAAGTCAGAGAAAGACAAACACGGTATGGTATCACTTATATAATATAGAATGTAGAAAAAACTGAATTTGTAAAAACAGAGTAGAATTGTGGTTACCAGGGGTTGGGGAATCAGGCAGATGTTGTTTAAGGGTACAAACTTGCACCTTGTAGGTAAATAATTTCTGAAGGTCTAATGCACAACATACTGACTCTAGGCAACAATACTGTATTATGAACCTCAAAGTTGCTAAGAGAGTAGATCTTAACTGTTTTCAACACAAAAAAGAAACAATTATATGACGTGATAAAGGTGTTAGCTAACACTACTGTAGTAATCATATTGCAATATATAAATGTGTCAAACCAACACCTTGTATACCTTAACCTTACACAATGTTATATGGCAATTATATCTTAATAAAAAATTTCAAATAACACATATAGCTTTATAGGGAGTGACTGTAGTTTATAATGGATTATTCTCAAATCATCCCTCCTGTATCTCATGACATTGTTGCCATTTAATTAATCTATTTCCAATAAGTGCACAGTACATTATTGCTATTTTTAATTTAAAGATATTTATCTTTTAGATCAATTAAGAAATAAAATATGTTATTTTGCCTTCACTTATTTCTTCTCTCAAGCTCTTCTTTTAATGAAGATTCCATCTCCCTGAAAAATGTTTAATATTTCTTGCCAGGCAGCTCTACTGGCAAAGAATTCCCCATTTTTTAAATTTGTTTTTCTGGGAATATTTTTATTTCTTCACATTTGGGGGATAATTTTTCTGGATATAGAAATCTAGGTTGGTGAGTTTTTTTGAACCCCAATACCAATTCTTTCATTCCCCTCTCTTCTTTCTTACATGGTTTCTGATGAGAAATCCACTGTAATTCTTTTTTTTTTTTTTTTTTTCCTGTATAGGTTATATAGGTAAGTGGGCTCCTCCCCCGCCATGCCGGCTTTATTCTAGATTTTCTCTTTATTGTTTGTTTTCTGCAATTCAAATATGATAAGCCTAGTTGTAAATTTTGTTTAGTTATCTTCCTTCTTGTACTCTGAGCTTCCTGGATTTCTGGCTTGGTGTCTGTCATTAATTTTAAAAGTTCTTGGTCATTATTTTTTCAAATATTTCTTCTGTTCATTTTCTCTTCTTCTGGTATTCCAATTATGTTTGTTAAACCTTCTGAAACTGTCACACAATTCTTGGATATTCTGTTCTTTTTCTTTTCTTTTTCTTCTTAGTATTTAAGTTTGGCAAGATTCTAGTCATCTATGTTCAAGTTTACTGATTGTTTTATTGGCCATGTCCACTGTATTGATGAGCTCATTAAATGCATTCTTCATTTCATTTACAGTTGTTTTAATATCTCACATTTCCATTTGAATCTTTGTTCGACTTTATATCTCTGCTTACATTATCTATCTTTTATGTTTCCTATTTCCATTAAAGCACTTAAAATATTAGTCATAGTCATTTAAAATTACCTGTTTTATAAATCTGTTATTTTTGTCATATCTGAGTCTGGTTCTGATGTTGCTTTGTCTCTTCAGACTTTTATCCATACCTTTTAGCATGCCATGTAATTTTTTGTTGGAAATTGGACATGTGTATTGGATAATAGGTATTGAGATGGATAGACCTTAAGTGTGAGGTTTTATGTTGGTGTGGTAACGAGCTAGGCTGTATTGATGTTTGCTGTCATTCTAGTTACACATATCTCTAGTGTCCTTGATATATTGTCTCCCTTGTTTTTTTGGTTTCCCTAAAAACTTCATTTTTTAAAATGTTATTTTATTTTATTATGTTAGTCACCATTGAGTGCATCATTAGTTTTTGAAGTAGTGTTCCATGATTCATTGTTTCCATATAATAAATTTTTAAATTCTCAAAACTTAGCATAATATTCTCTTGCTCCATTCATGTTGTTGCAAATGGCAAGATTTCATTCTTTTTATGGGCTGAGTAATATTCTATTGTATATATGTATACCACATCTTCTGTATCCATTCTTCGGTCAATAGACACTTGGGCTGTTTTCATAATGTAGCTATTGTTGATATTGCTGCTATAAACATCGGCATACATGTATCCCTTCAAATTATTATTTTTGTATTCTTTGGGTAAATACCTAGCACTGCAACTGCTGGATCATAGGGTAGTTCTATTTTTAACTTTTTAAGGAATCTCTGTACAGTTTTGCAGAGTGACTGCACCAGTTTGTATTACCAACAGTGCAAGAGGGTTCCCCTTTTCCCCCATCCTTACCAACACCTGTTGTTTCTTCTGTTGTTAATTTTAGCCATTCTGACAGGTGTGAAGTGATATCTCACTGAGGTTTTGATTTGTATTTCCCTGATGATGAGTGATGTTGAGCATCTTTTCATGTGTCTGTTGGCCATCTATATGTCTTCTTTGGTAAAATGTCTATTCATGTCTTCTGCCCATTTTTTAACTGGATTATTTTTTTTTTTTTGGATGTTGAGTTTTATAAGTTCTTTTTATATTTTGGGTACTAACTCTCATTTGCAGATATCTTCTCCCATTCTGTAGATTACCTTTTAATTTTGTTGTTGTTTCCTTTGCTGTGTAGAAGCTTTTTATCTTGATGGAGTCTCAGTAGTTCATTTTTGCTTTTGTTTTCCTTGCCTCAGGAGACATATCTCATAAAATGTTGCTATGGCTGGATTTCAAAGAGGTTACTGCCTGTGTTCTTCTTTAGGATGTTTATGGTTTTCTGTCTCACATTTAGGTCTTTCATCCATTTTTACTTTACTTTTGTGTATGGTGTAAGGATGTGCTCCCGCTTTTTTGCGTGTTGCTGTCCAGTTTTTCCAACACCAGTTATTGAAGAGACTTTTTTCCATTGGGTATTCTTTCCTGCTTTGTCAAAGATTAATTGACCATATAGTTGTGGGTTCATTTTTGGATTTTCTGTTCTGTTCCATTGATCTTTGTGTCTGTTTTTGTGCCAGTACCATACTGTTTTGATCACTACAGCTTTGTACTTTAACTTGAAGTCCAGAATTGTGATGCATCCAGCTTTGCTTTTCTTCTTCAAGGTTGCTTTGGCTATTCGGGATCTTTTGTGGTTTCATACAAATTTTAGGATTGTTTGTTCTTGTCTGTTGGTATTTTGATAGGGTTTGCATTAAATGTGTAGATTGCTTTGGGTAGTATAGACATTTTAACAATATTTGTTCTTCCAATCCATGAGCATGGAATGTCTTTCTATATCTTTGTGTCATCTTCAATTTCTTTCATCAGTGTTTTATAGTTTTCAGAGTGCAAGTCTTTCGCCTCTTTGGTTAGTTATTTTAGGTATCTTAATGTTTTTGGTGCAATTGTAAATTAAGGGATTTATTCCTTGATTTCTTTTTCTGCTGTTTCATTCTTGGTATATAGAAATGCAACAGATTTCTGTACATTGATTTTGTATCCTGCAACTTTACTGAATTCATGTATCGGTTCTAGCAATTTTTTGGTGGAATTTTTCAGGTTTTCAATATATAGTGTCATATTGTCTGCAAATAGTGAAAGTTTGACTTCTTCCTTGCTTCCTTTGATTCTTTCCTTACTCGATTTGGATGCCTTTTTTCTTTCTTTTTGTCTGATTGCTGTGGCTAGGCCTTCCAGTACTATGTTAAATAATGGTGAGAGTGGACATTCCTGTCTTGTTCCTGACAATAGAAGAAAAGCTGTCAATATTTTCCTCATTTAGGATGATATTAGCTGTGGGTTTTTCATAGATGGCCTTTATTATGTTGAGGTATATTCCCTCTAAACCCACTTTGTTGAGGGTTTTTATAATGAATGGATGTTGTATTTTGTCAAATGTTTTTTCTATATCTGTTAAGATGGTCATATGGCTTTTATCCTTTCCCTTGTTAATGTGATGTATCACATTGATTGATTTGCAAAGACTGAACCATACTTTTATCCCTAGAATAAATCCCACTTGATTGTGATGAATGATTCTTTTAATGTACTGATGGATTCAGTTTGCTAGTATTTTATTGGGAATTTTTGCATCCATGTTCATCAAGGATATTGGCTTGTTGTTCTCTTTTTTAGTGGAGTCCTTATCTGTCTTAGTGTCAAGGTAATGCTGGTCTCATAGAATGAGTTTGGAAGTTTTTCCTCTTGTATTTTCTGGAAAAGATTTTCAATTCTTCTTTAAATGTTTGATAGAATTCACTAGTGAATCTGAGCCTGAAGATTTCTTTTCTGGAAATTAAAAAATAATTAAATTTTCTTAATAGTTATAGGACTATTCAATTTATTTCAGATTTGGGGAATTGTGCTAATTTGTGCTTTTTGAGGAATTAGTCCATTCTACCTACAGTGTCAGATATATTTGTATAGAGTTGTTATTTATCATATTAAATTTGCCCGATCTGTAGTGATATTCCTTGTTTCATTCTTGATATTGGTAGATTGTCTTTTATTTCTTTTTTTCCTTGTGAATCTTGCTGGAGATTTTTCAACTTTATTGAACTTTCCAAGCAACCTGCTTTTTTTTTTCACTGATCATCTCCATTGATTTCCTATTTTCAATTTCATTGATTTCTGTTCTTTATTATTTCCCTTTGTCTACTTGGTTTAGGTTTATTTTGCTCTTATTTTTCTAGGTTCTTGAGGTGGGAGCTTAGTTATTGACCTGAAACTTTTTCTCTTTTCTACTGTATTTAGTGCTATAAATTCCCCTGTGCTGTGTTTCATGAGTTTTGATTTCGTATATTTGCAGTATCATTCAGTTCAATGTATTTTTTCCATGAGCTTAAGATACATATTTTTATTTTAAGTATGATTAACATACATTGTTATATTAGTTCAAGTGTACAACATCATGATTCAGCAATTCTATACATTACTAATTGCTCATCAAGATAAATGTACCCTTTATTTCATCCATCCCCCCCAACCTCCCCTCTGGCAACCACCAGCTTGTTATCTGTCTTTAAGAGTCTGCTTTTTTGCCTGTCTCTTTTTTTCTTTGTCATCTGTTTTGTTTCTTAAATTCTACATATGAATGAAATCATATGATATTTTTCTTTGACTGACTTATTTACTTAGCATTATATCCTCTAGGTCTCTCCATGTTGCTCCAAATGGGATGATTTCATTCTTTTTATGGCTCTTTAATATTCTATTGTGTATATATACCAAATCTTCTTTATCCCTTCATCTATGGATGGATACTTAGGTTGCTTCCACATGTTGGCCATTATAAATAATGTTGGAAGGAGAAGGCAAGATGGTGGAAGAGTAGGGGACCTTGTTTAATCTTGCCCCTTGAATTTAGCTATATAACTATCAAACCATTCTGAACACCCATGAATTCAGTCTGAGATGTAAGAAAAAAATATCTGGAACTCTACAACTAGAAAAGCAACTGCTTTTTGCAAGGTAGGAGGTCTGGAGAAGTGAATCTCAGAGGGCAAAATCGGAACCCTTAGAAATCTGCTCCAGTGAGAGACATCTCTGTCTGAAAAGGGCTCAGGGGATGAAATGGGCAGAATTCTAGGTGGGTCATTGTGCTCTCAGGATCCCAGAGGTCACAGAACTAATAGGGATGCTATTACTAATAGTCAGTAGAGTGCCCAAGCAGTGGAGCAGGAAAACTGGTTATGGTCAGCGAGCCCAGAAGGGGGGCTCCCAGCTCAAGTCACCATAACCCGTGAGCTGCCAGATCAGGTGAATGCTCTCTACCTGGGCACCCTGCAATGGACTCAAATGCAGGGACAGTCCACCATCCCCTGGGAGGTGTGCAGCAGGTTCGCTCAACCACTCTCAGTGCCAGGGCCCCACAAAGGGCAGTGATGTGGGACCCTCAGACTCCCTCCAGGAGGATCGCTGTGGGCATACAGTGCAAGAGTCTGCAGAGTTTGGCACACACAAAAGTGAAGAACATTTGTCCCAGAGAGTTTACTGAAGGGGGTGGGCAGCAGTCTTTCAGCTCTGGGGCTGGAGATCAGGGCATGGCCACTTTTATTTTGACCCTCTAAAGAGACTCAGAAAGTCTTCAGGGAACAAAAGCCACACAGTGGACCAGCTTACACTGAGCCCAGCCCCTGGCAAGGGGCAGTGCAACTCTGCCCAGGCCAAGACACCTGAGAAGCAGCACAGCAGTCCTCCCCCTCAGACAAACTGGAAAAACAGGTGCATAACAAGTTTACAGATCTCACAAGACTCCAGTGCTAGGGGAAAATAGTATATAGAATTAGAGGTTTTTTCCTCATGACTCATTTATCTTTAAGTCTAAAATTTTCCATTTCTATTTTTTATTTTTTCCCTTTTCAACTAGTTTCTTATTTTATCAACTCTTTGTTTAAGTTGCTTTTTATTTTTACATCTACATTTTATAGATATATGCTTCATTTTTGGCCTCCTTTCACTCTATTCAATTTTATTTTTGTATATATAAAGTTTTTCTTTCCTTGCAATTTTGGGATTTAGTGTCTTCTAACACACAGACCAAAATTTACTCAGGAACAAGTGGATCACCCTGTTTTGTCCACCCTGTGAGATTATATTCTCCACCCCCCCCCACCTTTTTGTTTTTGTTTTTTTTCCTTGAGCTTTGTTTTCTTTTTTTTTTTTTTTTTATTGTTTTTCTGTTTTGGTTTCTGACCTCTTTGGATTTGGCTGGTGTGTATTTTGCTTGGGTTGTGGTGATACTTTTGATTCTGCTCACTCACTCATCCTATCTTCTCTGGGCAAAATGACTAGAAGGAGGAATTCACAACTAAAGAAAAAATGAGAGGTAGTGTTCTCTGCCACAGATCTAATCAATATGGATATAAGTAAGATGTCAGAGATGGAATTCAGGATGACAATTACAAAGTTAATAGCTGGGGTTGAAAAAACATAAAAGGCACTAGAGAATCTCTTAGTGCAGAGATGAGATCTAATCAGGCTGAAATTAAAAATGCTATAACTGAGATGCAGTCTAAATTGGATACTCTAACAGCTAGGGTGAATGAGGCAGAAGAGACAGTAAGTAATCTAGAAGACAGGTTGATGGAAAGGAAGGAAATTGTGGAAAAGAGAGAAAAACAACTAATAGCCCATGAAGAGAGGCTTTGAGAAATCAGTAATGTATGAAACATAGAAACGTCAGAATTATTGGAGTGCTTGAGGGTGAAGAGAGAGAGGGAGAGGGCCAGAAGGTATATTTGAGCAAATAATAGCTGAGAACTTCCCTAATCTGGGGAAGGAAACAAGCATTCATGTCCAACACGTAGAGAGGACCCCTCCCAAAATCAATAAAAAAAGATCAATACCCCGACATATAATAGTGAGGCTTGTAAAGTTCAGAGACAAAAAGAAAATCCTGAAAGCAGCTGGAGACAAGAGGCTCCTAACCTACAGAAGGAAGAACATCAGACTAACATCAAACCTATCCACAGAAACCTGGCAGGCCACAAAGAACTGGCATGATATATTCAGAGTACTAAATGAAAAGAACATGCAACCAAGAATCCTTTATCTAGCAAGGCTGTCATGCAGAATGGAAGGAGAGATCATGAGCTTCCAGGACAGATAGAAACTAAAAGAATATGTTACCACCAAGCCAGCCCTGCAAGAAATATTAAGGGGGACCCTGTAAGCAAAGAGAGACCCCAAGAGTAACATATACTAGAAAGAAACAGAGACAATCTACAGAAACAGGGACTTTATAGACAAAACAAGGGCATATCTTGTAAGTTCATATCTTTCAATAGTTACTCTGAATATAAATGGGCTAAATGCTCCAATCAAAAGACACAGGTATCAGAGTGGATAAAAAAGCTAGACCCATCCATATGCTGTCTACAGGAGACTCATTCGAGACCTAAAGACACCTCCACATTGAAAGTGAGGGGGTGGAGAATAATTTACCATGCTAATGGACCTCAAAAGAAAGCTGGGGTAGCAATCCTCATATCAGAAATATTAGATTTCAAACCAAAGACTGTAGCAAGAGATGAAGAGGAACACTATATCATACTTAAAGCATCTATCCAACAAGAAGATCTAACAATTATAAATATTTATGCCCCCAACATGGGAGTAGCCAATTATATAAACCAATTAATAACCAAAGTAAAGAAACACATTGGTAATAATACATTAATAGTAGGGGACTTCAACACCTCCCTCACAACAATGGACAGATTATCCAAGCGGGAAATCAACAAAGAAACAAGGAATTTGAATGACACACTGGACCAGATGGACTTCACAAATATATACAGAACATTCCATCCTAAAGCAACAGAATACTCATTCTTCTCAAGTGCACATGGAACTTTCTCCAGGATAGATCACATAATGGGTCACAAATCAGATCTCAACCAGTACCAAAAGATTGGGATCATTCCCTGAATATTTTCAGACCACAGTGCTTTGAAAGCTGAACTCAATTACAAGAGGAAATTTGGAAGTAACTTAAACACTTGAAGATTAAAGAGTATCCTACTAAAGAATGAATGGGTCAACCAGGAAATTAAAGAAGAATTTTAAAAATTCATGGAAACTAATGAGAATGAAAATACATTTGTTTAAAACCTTTAGGATACAGGAAAGGCAGTCCTAAGAGAGAAGTACATTGCAATACAAGCCTCTCTCAAAGAATTTGAAAAATCTGAAATACACAAGCTAACCTTATAGCTAACAGAGCTGGAGAAAGAACAGCAAATGAAGCCTAAACCCAGCAGGAGAAGAGAAATAAAGATTAGAGCAGAAATCAACGAAGTAGAAACCAGAACAAAAGTAGAACAGATCAATGAAACTAGGAGTTGGTTCTTTGAAAGAACTAATAAAGATTGATAAACCCCTGGCCAGACTTATCAAAAAAGAAAAGAGAAAGGACCCAAGTTAATAAAATGAATGAAAGGGGAGAGATCCTGAGCAACACCAAGAAAATACAGGGTTTTTTTTAAAGGTTTTATTTATTTATTTGACAGAGAGACACAGCGAGAGGGGGAGCACAACAGGGGGAGTGGGAGAGGGAGAAGCAGGCTTCCTGCAGAGCAGGGAGCCCAATGCGGGGCTCAATTCCAGGACCCTAGGATCACGACCTGAGCCGAAGGCAGACGCTTAACGACTGAGCCACCCAGGCGCCCCAAGAAAATACAGTTTTAAGAACATATTATGAGCAATTATATGACAACAAATTAGGCAGTCTTGAAGAAATGGATCCATTCCTGGAGATGAATAAATTACCCAAACCAACATAGGAGGAAATAGAAAACCTGAACAGACTTATAACCAGAAAGGAAATTGACGCAGTAATCAAAAATCTCCCAAAAAACAAGAGTCCAAGGCCAGATGGCTTCCCAGGGGAATTCTACCAAACATTTAAAGAAGAATTAATACCTATTCTACTGAAGCTGTTTCAAAAAATAGAAGTGGAAGGAACTCTTCCAAGCTCATTCAATGAGGTCAGCATTACCTTGATCCCAAAACCCAAAGACCCTATCAAAGAGGAGAATGACAGACCAATATCCCTGATGACCATGGATGCAAAAATACTCACCAAAATATGAGCCATTAGGATCCAACAGTACATTAAAAGGATTATTCACCACGACCAAGTGGGATTTATTCCTGGGCTTCAAGGGTGGTTCATCTGCAAATCAATCAACGTGAAAGATCACATTAATAAAACACAAGACAAGAACCATATGATCTTCTCAAAAGATGCAGAAAAAGCATTTGACAACATACAGCATCCTTTCTTGATTAAAACTCTTCAAAGTGTAGGGATAGAGGGAACATACCGCAATATCATAAAAGCCATTTATGAAAAGCCACAGCAAATACCATTCTCGATGGGGAAAAACTGAGAGCTTTTCCCTTAAGGTCAGGAACACAACAGAGATGCCTACTCTACCACTGCTGTTCAACATAGTACTAGAAGTCCTAGCCTCAGCAATCAGAGAACAAAAAGAAATAAAAGGCATCCAAATTGCAAAGAAGTCAAGCTCTCACTCTTTGCAGATGACATGATACTCTCTGTGGAAAATCCAAAAGACTCCACCCCAAAATTGGTAGAACTCATACAGGAATTTAGCAAAGTGGCAGGATACAAAATCAGTTGCGTTTCTATATGCTAACAATGTGACTGAAGAAAGTAATTAAGGAATTGATCTGATTTGTAATTGTACCAAAAACCATAAGATACCTCAGAATAAACCTAACCAAAGAGGTAAACGATCTGTACTCAGAAAACTATAGAACACTCATGAAAGAAATTGAGGAAGACACAAAGAAATAGAAAAACATTCCATGCTCATGGATTGGAAGGATAAATATTGTTAAAATGTCTATGCTACCCAGAGCAATCTACACATTCAGTGCAATCCCTTTCAAAATACCATCGACATTTTTCACAGAGCTGGAACAAACAATCCTAATTTCTATGGAACCAGAAAAGATCCCAAATAGCCAAAGGAATGTTGAAAAAGAAAAAGAAAAGCTGGGGCATCACAATGCCTGACTTCAAGCTCTATTACAGAGCTGTAATCATCAAGACAGTATCGTACTGGCACAAAAACAGACACATAGATCAGTGGAACAGAATAGAGAGCCCAGAAATGGACCCTCAGCTCTATGTCAACTAATCTTTGACAAAGCAGGAAAGAATATCCATTGGAAAAAAGACAGTGTCTTTAATAAATGGTGTTGGAAAAATTGGACAGCCCCATGCAGAAGAATGAAACTGGACCTTTCTGTTACACTATACACGAAGATAAACTCAAAATGGATAAAAGACCTAAATGTGAGAAAGGAATCTATCAAAATCCTAGAGGATTTTGGCAGCAACCTCTTCAACCTTGGCCACATCAACTTCCTGCAAGACACATCCCTAAAGGCAAGAGAAACATAAGCAAAAATGAACTATTGGGATTTCATCAAGATAAAAAGCTTTTGTACAGCAAAGGAAACAGTCAACAAAACTAAAAGGCAACCTACAGAATGGGAGAAGGTATTTGTAATGACATGTCAGATAAAGGGCTGCTATCCAAGATCTATAAAGAACTTCTCAAACTCAGCACCCAAAATACAAATATTCCAGTTAAGAAATGGGCAGAAGACATGAACAGACATTTCTCCAAAGAAAACATACAAATGGCCAACAGACACATGAAAAAATGCTCAACATCACTTGTCATTAGGGAAATACAAATAAAACCACAATGAGGTACCACCACACACCAGTTAGAATGGCTAAAATTAACAAGATAGGGAACAACAAACTTTGGTGAGGATGTGGAGAAAGGGGAACCCTCTTACACTTTTGGTGGGAATGTAAGCTGGTACAGCCACTCTGGAATGCAGTATGGAGGTTCCTCAGGAAATAAAAATAGGGCTACCCTACGACCCAGCAATTGCACTACTGGGTATCACCACAAAGATACATATGTAGTGATCCGAAGAGGCACCTGCACCCCAATGTTCATAGCAGTAATGTCCACAGTAGCCGAGATGTCCTTCAACAGATAATGGATAAAGAAGATGTGGTTTATATATACAATGGAATATTACTCAGCCATCAAAAAGGATGAATACCTACCATTTACATCACCATGGATGGAACTGTAGGGTATTATGCTAAGTGAAATAAGTTAATCAGAGAAAGACAATTATCATATGTTTTTACTCATCTGTGATATATAAGAAGTAGTGCAGGGGTCATAGTGGAGGGAGGGAAAACTTAATGGGAAGAAATCAGAGAGGGAGCCAAACCATGAGAGACTCTTGACTCTGGGAAACAAACTGAGGGTTGCAGAAGGAGTGGTAGGTAGGGGGATGGGGCAATTGGATGATGGGCATTAAGGACAGCACATGATGTGATGAGCACTGGGTGTTATACACAACTGGTGAATTATCGAACACTACATCTGAAACTAATGTACTATATGTGGGTTAATTGAATTTAAATAAAAAATAAATAATGCAATAAATATAGGGGTGCATATATCTTTTTGAATTAATGTTTTTGTTTTCTTTGGGTAAATACCTAGTAATAGAATTACTGGATCATATCATAATTCTGTTTTTAATTTTTTGAGAAATAATTCATACTGTTTTCCACAGTGGCTACAGAAGTCCCATCTACAGTACATGAGGGTTCCTTTTTCTTTACATCCTTGTCAACACTTGTCATTTCTTATGTTTTTTTAATTCCCTTGTGATGACTTCTTGGACCTATAAATTAGAAGTGTGTTGCAAGTATTTGGAGATTTTGTTTCTTTTACTTTTATTGATTTCTAATTTGATTCCATTGTTTAGAGGACACATTGTATATGACTTGATTATTTTAAATTTGTTGAAGTTTATTTCTTAGCCCAGAATGTGGTGTATCTTGGTATATGTCTTGTGGTGACAAGAATATTTTGCTGTTGTTTGGCAGATTATTCTACAAATGTTTAGTTCTGTTGACTGGTGATTGTGTTGGCTTCTATATCCTTGCTGATTTGCTAGGGACAAGTGTTGAAATCTACTAGAATCATGGTTTCTCTTTTTCTCTTCTCAGTTTTTGCTTCACATAATTTGCAGGCTGTTGTTTGGGCATGCATATTTAGGATTGCCATGTCTTCTTGGTGAATTGATCTTTTTATCTTTACAAAATGTCCTGGTCATTTTCTCTCCTTTCAAGTTTTTTTTTTTTTAATTTTTTTTATTGTTATGTTAATCCCCATACATTACATCATTAGTTTTAGATATAGTGTTCCATGATTCATTGTTTGTGCATAACACCCAGTGCTCCATGCAGAACGTGCCCTCCTCAATACCCATCACCAGGCTAACCCATCCTCCCACCCCTCTCCCCTCTAGAACCCTCAGTTTGTTTTTCAGAGTCCATCATCTCTCATGGTTCTTCTCCCCCTCCGATTTCCCCCCCTTCATTCTTCCCCTCCTGCTACATTCTTCTTAAGTCTTTTTTTTTTTTTTTAATCTGATCTTAGTATAGCAATTCTCACTTTCTTTTGATTAATGTTTGTATGCTATATCTTTGTCTTTCCTGTTACTTTCAGCCTACCACGTCAATATATTGGAAGTAAGTTTCTTGTACACAGCACATAGTAGGTAGTTTTTTTAAACTCACTCTGCCAATCTATATATTTTTTAAATATTTTATTTATTCACTTGAGACACAGAGAGAGAAAGAGAGAGAGAGAGAGCAAGCATGAGTAGGGAAAGAGGCAGAGGGAGAGGGAGAAGCAGGCTCCCCACTGAGCCAAGAGCCCAATGTGGGGCTCAATCCCAGGACCCTGGAATCATGACCTGAGCCGAAGGCAGACGCTTAACCATCTGAGCCACCCAGGTGCCCCTACCAATCTGTATTTTAATTGGTGTTTACATTTTATGTAATTAGTGATATGTTAGTGCTTAAGTTCTCAATTTTTTGTTGTCTGCTTATTTTTTCATTCAAATGTGGGGTTTTTTTTTTCTTGCCTTCCTGTGGTTTAATTGAACATTTTTTTTTAGAATTCCATTTTGATTTGTATATAGTTTTTAATGTATCTCTTTGTATCATTTCACTTCTTGAGTGGTTGTTGTAGACATTTCATTATGTATGAAGAACTTATCACAATCTACTGCTATTGCATTTTCTCAGTTTGAATGAAACACAAAGATCTTTCCTTTCTTAATTTTCCTTTACTTCCCTCATTTTAAATAAATTTTCTCTCTCTGTATTTAGAACCACATCAGAGTATGTTATAATTTCTGCTTCAACTATGAAACATAATTTAGGATGCTCAAAGGAAGGAGGAAAATATATTGAATCTAACAATATTTTTACTCTCCCTGTAGTTTTTTTTTTTTTTTTAAAGATTTTATTTATTTATTTGACAGAGAGATAGTGAGAGCAGGAACACAAGCAGGGGGAGTGGGAGAGGGAGAAGCAGGCTTCCCGCTGAGCAGGGAGCCCGATGCGGGGCTCGATCCCAGGACCCTGGGATCATGACCTGAGCCGAAGGCAGACGCTTAACGACTGAGCCACCCAGGCGCCACCTCCCTGTAGTTTTTTATTCACACTTGATATTAAAAAATCTCTTTGATCTTTTTTTCTGTTTAGTGAACTCCTTTTAACCATTCTTTTAGAGTTTGTCTTTTAGTGACAAATTGAGATTTTCCTATTTCTTGGTATGATGAGTGAGTTTTTATTAAAACTGAATATTTTGGATGTTATGTTATGACATTGCAGGTCTTATTTAAACCTTCTATTTGTGGTGGGTTGTTTTGACATTGCTCTGGCTGTGGAAGGACAGGTGTCATCTTGTTAACTAACAGGTGGGAGTATAAGTTCAGATTTCCCCACTGGCCTTTACTAACTCCTGAGATAGGGAGAGGCACTTCATAGCTGCTGGGTAGGGTGTAGTTATTGCTCCTTGTTTTACTTCTACTGTGCAGGATACCAGTGCCTCATTCCTGCTCCCCACATGGCCTCCACTAACTCAGTTCTCTCATTCAGAAGTTTAAATACTCTGTGAATTTAAATGAAGGTAGAAAATGTTATTTCTTTTGCTATAGGAGAATGAGAATAAGCTTCTCAGACTTGGATTTGCCAGAAATCATGACATTACTCCCTATGGAAGTGCAAAGATTTGGCTTATTTTAAAATTTTGATTTATGTTTGATAGTTTTCCAAATAATTACAGGTAAAAAAAATTGAGTAAGTTTTTTACTATCTGGTTAGTTCATTAAGACTGTGAATGAAATTCAACTAAATTTTCAGTTATCTGTTTAATTTTGTCTCTGTCTAGGTACAGGTTGTCCAAAATTATCAGATTCTTTTTCTTAGAGAATTTTTAATTCTTTATTTTTCTTTTATATGATTTGAGTTTTTCCACTGAAACTCCTAAGTATCAGTCTTTTTTTTTTTTTTTTTCTAAGTATCAGTCTTTGAATTAAGATGCTGAGAGAATCTTAGGGTAGCTAGTTGTTTCTTTCCTTGACTGTTGTTGTGGTTCTTATTACCACCATCGTTAGTTCAGTTTGGAGGAACTACATACCTACAAGGCTTTATTCCTACTACTAACTTAGTAATTTAGGTTCTTATCCTAAAACTTAAATTGTAAATTAGCAGCAGCCTTTCAGCCACTGAACAGTATCTCATAAAATGTGGTTTATAGGCTATCTGTAATAAAACCAGCCAAAGAAGTGCTAACTAAACTTTAATGTGTATATGACTAACCTGGGGGTTCTTCATAAAATGCAGTTTCTGATTCTGGGATAGGGCCCAAGATTCTGAATTTCTACTAAGTTTCCAGATGATGTTCATGCTGGTATATGGACTTCATTTTGAATAGCAAGTACTAAGTTACTTGTTAAAATATCAGTCATATGTTCCATCCCAAGTCCATGAGTCACAATTTGTGTACCTGGAATGTAGAAATATGCATTTTAATGAGATATTTATTTATACCAAAGATTAAGAATTATTGCTATAATTTAGTAGTTCTTAATTGTGGTTATGCATCAAAACCACCCAGAAAGAGTTTTAAAACAGTATTGCTATGGTGAGCGCTGTGAATTGTGTAAGACTGTTGAATCACAGACCTGTACCTCTGAAACAAATAATACATTATATGTTAAAAAAAAAAAAAGAAGAAGAAGAAGAAGATAGTAGGAAGGGAAAAATGAAGGGGGGAAAATTGGAGGGGGAGACGAACCATGCGAGACAATGGACTCTGAGAAACAAACTGAGAGTTCTAGAGGGGAGGGGTTTGGGGGGGATGGGTTAGCCTGGTGATGGGTATTAAAGAGGGCACGTACTGCATGGAGCACTGGGTGTTATATGCAAACAATGAATCATGGAACACTACATCAAAAACTAATGATGTAATGTATGGTGATTAACATAACATAATAAAATAAAATAAAATAATAAAATAAAATAAGGGAAAAAAAACAGTATTGCTAGATTTACTTCAGAACTGATGAATTTTCCTCTCTGACATTTGTATTTTTAATATGAAGAATACACCTGATTCTGAGTGTAACCAGGTTGTAAAGTATAATTATAAATATTATAGAAAGAACTGGAGCCAGAGTCATCGTGCCTGGTAGTAGAGGTTTTACCTGGAATCTGGAGAAAAAATAAGACTTAAATTAAACTATGTTAGAACTTAGGGGGAAAAGTTTCAAACTTGAATTCTCCCACTCAATTTCATACAGCAAATTTTCTATAATTTTAAACCATTTACTGTGTGTGTGTGTGTGTGTGTCTGTGTTTTAAATATTTTATTTATCCACTTGAGAGAGAGAGAGAGAGAGAGAGAGAGAGAGAGAGAGAGACAGCACCAGCAGAGCAGGGAGGAGGCAGAGGGAGCAGACTCCCTGCTGAGCAGGGAGCCCGAAGTGGGGCTTGATCCCAGGACCCAATCTGAAGATCAGGACCCAAAGATCAGGACCCAAGCTGAAGGCAGACACTTAACCAACTGAGCCACCCAGGCACCCCAAACCATTTACTTTTTTAAAACATATTTTTGGCTTGCGTTGACAGTGTTTCTCAAATTAGGATCCATAGGCATGGTCTTGGAGTTATGAATTTTCCATAGTAATTTCTAATTGTAATATTTTTATTTCTATAATCACACTAATGGAAAGATTCTGAATGATTTGAACAAAACATTTTATTCAAAAATACTGTCACACAGGTCCAATATGTGAAGTTAAATTTGCATGGATGATTGTGTTGGCACCAAGTAGTGTTATTTTAATTGTTGTGGATTAATAAAATAATAGAAGTGGACTATGCACATGTATTATATATTCATGCCATATGATTGTAAAATTATGTGATGGTGTACTATGGAATAGAATTCAAAACTGTTCAAGTAGAGACAAGTGGTAAAAGGAAAGGACAGAATAAATATAGATACACCAAATTCAAAAGAACTGTGCAGTTAGAAACATATGAGATTAATTATTTCTTTAAAAAAAATCCATCTGTCATATACACTAATGTCATTAATTTGAATTCTAGTTATAGTTTTATTTGTATTTTATATTTTTTGTTTTATGTATACATAAGAGCCATAAGTATGAGGAATTTATATCTTATTTTTATACATGAGTTGAAGAATTTGTAAAAGTAAGTCAAAACTGAGAATAAGCAAAAAAATTTTAAAGGTCTGTACATTCTTCAAGCTTGAAAACATTGATTTTGTTTATTTCATATGCTTATGTAACATATATAACATATATTTCAAACTATAGAGTTACTTAATCTTTAACATAATGGCCTATTTTAAATAGTTTTCTACATTAGCTTTTCTTCATTGCCCTTACTGGAAATAATCCCTCCCTTCTTTGAATACTTTATAGCAATTCACACACTTTACTTTTATTTTTCTTACTTGTCTACTTGTCTTATCTCTCCTATTGGATGGCATTTTTTTTTTAGGGAAAAAGAGTAGATGTGTTGTAATCAAGGACAGTGCTTTTATAATGAATTATTTGGTGAAGTTTGAATTAATGGATAAATGGACAGAAGACTTACAATGTCTTAGATGATTTACTATAGAGAATGATAGTGAATATAGACATAGGAACAAGATTATTTTTCCAGGGTTCCTATATAACATAAAATTCTTCAGTTTGCAGGTGATGGTGGTAGAAATGCATTACAAATAAAAGTATAGCTATTAAATTAAATTCAATAAAGTATTGATTAGTTACTTATTAGGGCTATCAAATATATAGCATAAGTATAATCATGTCCTCTCCCTCACCCTTGTTAAGCATCTTAAGTAAATCCCATTACTCTTTTTTTTTGGATTCAAATAAAGTCTGGGGTCTTTCTTCATTAGTTGTTTAACCACTACCCATCAGTTGGACATTGGACATAAGATGAAACCCTTATGTTATCAAGGGTCTAGTTTCTTGTCAATAAGAATGAGGTAAAATTTCATAGTATTGGTTCAAGGAATAGTTTAAAAAAATTTTTTTTATTAACATATAATGTATTATTTATTTCAGGGGTACAGCTCTGTGATTCATCAGTCTTACACAATTCACAGTGCTCACCATAGTACCTACCCTCCCCAATGTCCATCACCCAGCCACCCCATCGCTCCTACCCCCCTCCACTCCAGCAACCCTCAGTTTGTTTCCTGAGATTAAGAGTCTCTTAATGGTTTGTCTCCCTCTCCGGTTTTGTCTTGTTTCATTTTTCCCTCCCTTCCCCAATGATCCTCTGTCTTGTTTCTCAAATTCCTCATATCAGTAAGATCATATGATACTTGTCTTTCTCTGATTGACTTATTTTGCTTAGCATCATACCCTCTAGCTCCATCCACATCATTGCAAATGGCAAGATTTCATTTTTTTTTTGATGGCTGCATAGTATCCCATTGTATATATATACCACATCTTCTTTATCCATTCATCTGTTGATGGACATCTAGGCTCTTTGCATAGTTTGACTGTTGTGGACGTTGCTGCTATAAACAATGGGGTGCATGTGCCCCTTCGGATCACTACATTTGTATCTTTGGGGTAAATACCCAGTAGTGCAATTGCTGGGTCATATGGTAGCTCTATTTTCAACTTTTTGAGGAACTTCCATACTGTTTTCCAGAGTGGCTGCACCAGCTTGCATTCCCACCAATGTGTAGGAGGGTTCCCCTTTCTCCACATCCCCACCAACATCCGTCATTTCCTGACTTGTTAATTTTAGCCATTCTGACTGGTGTGAGGTGGTCCCATTGAGGTTTTGATTTGTATTTCCCTGATGCCGAGTGATGTTGAGCACTTTTTCACGTGTCTGTTGGCCATTTGGATGTCTTCTCTGCAGAAATGTCTGCTCATGTCTTTTGCCCATTTCTTGATTGGATTATTTGTTCTTTGGGTGTTGAGTTTGATAAGTTCTTTATAGATTTTGGATACTAGCTCTTTATGTGATATGTCATTTGCAATATCTTCTCCCATTCCCTCGGCTGTCTTTTGGTTTCATTGACTGTTTCCTTTGCTATGCAAAAGCTTTTTATCTTGATGAAGTCCCAATAGTTCATTTTTGCCCTTGCTTCCCTTGCTTTTGGCAATGTTTCTAGGTAGAAGTTGCTGTGGCTGAGATCAAAGAGGTTGCTGCCTGTGTTCTCCTCAAGGATTTTGATGGATTCCTGCCTCACATTTAGGTCTTTCATCCATTTTGAGTCTATTTTTGTGTGTGGTGTAAGGAAATGGTCCAGTTTCATTCTTCTGCATGGGGCTGTCCAATTTTCTCAACACCATTTGTTGAAGAGACTGTCTTTTTTTTCCATTGGACATTCTTTCCTGCTTTGTCAAAGATCAGTTGACCATAGAGCTGAGGGTCCATTTCTGGGCTCTCTATTCTGTTCCATTGATCTATGTGTCTGTTTTTGTGCCAGTACCATACTGTCTCGATGATTACAGCTTCGTAATAGAGCTTGAAGTCCGGAATTGTGATGCCACCAGCTTTGCTTTTCTTTTTCAACATTTCTCTGGCTATTTGGGGTCTTTTCTGGTTCCATACAAATTTTAGGATTATTTGTTCCATTTCTTTGAAAAAAGTGGATGGTATTTTGATAGGGATTGCATTAAATGTGTAGATTGCTCTAGGTAGCATAGACATTTTCACAATATTTGTTCTTCCAATCCATGAGCATGGAACGTTTTTCCATTTCTTTGTGTCTTCCTCAATTTGTTTCATGAGTATTTTATAGTTTTCTGAGTACAGATCCTTTGCCTCTTTGGTTAGATTTATTCCTAGGTATCTTATCGTTTTGGGTGCAATTGTAAATGGGATCGACTCCTTAATTTCTCTTTCTTCTGTCTTGTTGTTGGTGTATACAAATGCAACTGATTTCTGTGCATTGATTTTATATCCTGCCACTTTACTGAATTCCTTTTTGAGTTCTAGCAGTTTTGGGGTGGAGTCTTTTGGGTTTTCCACATAAAGTATCATATCATCTGCAAAGAGTGAGAGTTTCACTTCTTCTTGATGATTCGGATGCCTTTTATTTCTTTTTGTTGTCTGATTGCTGAGGCTATGACTTCTAGTACTATGTTGAACTGCAGTGGTGATAGTGGACATCCCTGCCATGTTCCTGACCTTAGGGGGAAAGCTCTCAGATTTTCCCCATTGAGAATGATATTCACTGTGGGTTTTTCATAGATGGCTTTTATGATATTGAGGTATGTACCCTCTATCCCTTCACTGTGAAGAGTTTTAATCAAGAAAGGATGCTGTACTTTGACAAATGCTTTTTCTGCATCTATTGAGAGGATCATATGGTTCTTGTTCTTTCTTTTATTGATGTATTAATTGATTTGCGGATGTTGAACCACCCTTGCAGCCCAGGAATAAATCCCATTTGTTCGTGGTGAATAATCCTTTTAATGTACTGTTGGATCCTATTGTCTAGTATTTTGGTGAGAATTTTCGCATCCATGTTCATCAGGGATATTGGTTTGTAGTTCTCCTTTTTTATTTTTTTTAATTTATTTTATTATGTTATGTCAATCACCATACATTACATCATGAGTTTTTGATGTAGTGTTCCATGATTCATTGTTTGCGTATAACACCCAGTGCTCCATGCAGTATGTGCCCACTTTAATACCCATCACCAGGCTAACCCATCCCCCCACCCCCCTCCCCTCTAGAACCCTCAGTTTGTAGTTCTCCTTTTTAAAGGGGTCTTTGTCTGGTTTGGGGATCAAGGTAATGCTGGCCTCATAAAAAGAGTTTGGAAGTTTTCCTTCCATTTCTATTCGATACAGCTTATAATCCTATTTGGATCTTTTTCATGTATTTCATCATTCCCCTGTAAAGATTGTCTTTATTGGAATTCTGCCTCTTGCTTCAGGTCTCATTACTGAAACCTGGCAGTTTTTAGATTTTTCTTCTCAACCTTGGAAATGACTATGTCATATTGAAGTTTGCTCTTTTTCTACCTGAACTCCTAAATTTTTGTCTACTTTATTGGGACTAGTGTTTTTTTCTACTCTTTTTGTGATTCAGAAAAGGTGATCTTAAATCCTGTTTAAAATGAGTTTCCTTTTTCTACTTACACTGAATTGAAAATAGATGCTTCATGGCCTAGAAACATGACTATCAAGTTATTTCCTGTGGGACATTATTAAATATCCCTTGGCAACAGCGATTCTAGACTTTAGGTTTTAATCAGAATTGTCCAACACCATATAGGTCACACTTTAATTAGATCTTCAATTAACTGTAAGTGCATTAAGCAATATCAGGATTTCTAGTTTTTTTATTGTAATGTGCAAGGGGCTTTCAGCAGAATACTTTTGAAGTTTGGTTTAGAAAGGTAGACTGTTGAATAATTCAATGAACCAGAATGAGAATATAAATTCGACAGACTGGATGTTCACTCTTATATAAAAAGAGGTACAAGGTGGAATTTTGTTGGGAATTTACCATTTATGTTCCCCCCCTTTTTTTTTCCCATATTGGTCTGTCTACCTGGCATCAGAATTCTGTCCTCCTCTTCTAACAATTTACCAGCTCTTTTTCTGAATAAATTCTAGCAAATATGATTCAATGACAGGTTCTGGCAAGGGATAACTGTGAACTTATCTCCCCCCCCCTTTTTTTATGAGCATTTAAAAGGAGTGGGAGTAAGCAAAACTAAAAAGAGTGATACTCAGTGAATAGAAGATTCTGGTAAATTCCCAGATTTCATTTATAGGAATCATGGTTTCTTTGGCTATAGAATAATTTCCCAGAATTCGTCAGAAGGCCCATTGTGCAAATAAAGGCAGAACAAAAAAAAAATAAAGGAATAGTAGAGTAGATCCCTGATCTTATAAGCTTTCTTTATACTACTAAGATGCCAACCATCCGAATAAAAAGTAAATAATTTATGATCTTATATAAAAAAAGCTACAATTTCTATGATAACTATGAAATGTATGTTTCACATGTACCTAATTTCTATTTGAAGTGAATATTACCAAAGAAAAACCACCAGTTAGAAATTTGCTAATTTTGCAACCAAACAGGAATGGATTTGAATCCTGCTTTTGCCACTTACTAGCTGTCAGTCCAATGAAAGTAAAAATAAAAGTTCTTGGCCTCAGTTTCCTCTTCATAAAATAGAATTATATATCTATCTTGGAGTGCTCTAATTCTGGAAAGAATTAGAAACAATATATGTTAATGCCCATGGTAGACACTTATTTATTAGTGGTTATTATTATCATTATTGTTTTTAATGGTATACTCTTGTTATTTATCCTCTACCCTCTACTAATACCTAAATGCTACTTGAGTGTATAGTAAATTTTGTTGTTTATATAGCTATCACTACCTAATAAATATAAGGAAAATATAATGCTGACCAAACATAAAATTTAGATATTTTAATTGTAATTTTCTTTCTTTCAGAATTACTTACTGTCATCTACCTTTCCAGAGTAAATGGCTCTATGTTGGAACAGAAAGAGGAAATACACATATTGTAAATATTGAATCTTTCATTCTTTCTGGATATGTTATCATGTGGAACAAGGCAATTGAGCTGTAAGTTTGAACTTAAATACAACTTTATTTGGCTTGAGTATTTCATATGGTTATGTAAAGCATGTCAAATTACAGAGTTATTTGAAACATTTATAGCTAATTTATGATTAATTTGAGTGAAAAGTTTAGCTAAAATAATTTAAAACTGTAAAGACTTCTAAAAATATTGTAATATTAACATATTCTAATTTTAGACTTCCTGAATACTTATGGGTTTCTGAATAATTAAGGGTTATGTATGTAAAATTTGATGATAAAATACTAAGGCTTATTCTAAAAGTCATAAATGGAAATCATCTTTTTTTTGTAGCCGTTCTTAGTATAGCCACTTCCAATGGGAATGGCAAGTGGATTGTGATCACATTTAGTTTTAGGTAAAAATAATCATGATCAGTTAACATATTTTTTATTGCTGGTAGCTCATTCTTCACTTGCCTGACTAACATATTATTCAGGGTTCTAAAGAGAATTAACTTATCAATATTTTTTATGTTGTGACATAATACAGCTATTTGGATATGTGGTTAGTGGTAATTACCACTTTGACTTTGGCGCTGATACTTAAGTTTATGCACATATAAGACATAATGGAATTCCAAGCCATCTTTTTGTATGTAAACGAATAATTCTCCTGGTCACTGTGTTAATCAGAAAAACAAATTTTCTTTAATAAATGTTTATGCTCTGTGCATATTAGGTCCTTAATAAGGTATGTTTAACTTGAGGCTGGCTCATTTTCATATATATATTCTGAGTTACATAATTATTCTCCAGAACTCTGATTAAAACAACCTATTTAAATGAGGCTTGAGTCTGGTCTTTATAATAAATCTACTATTCCCTATTTTTAATGTTTCAGTGTGCCTGTATGTATAGGAAAGTTGTTACTAATTATATTCTTGTTACAATATTCCTTTTGTATTATGTCCTAATGGGTCTTTTGTTATTGATAATTCTTCCTCCCTGATTAGATTAAGAACTGCACCAGGGCAAAATCTTTGTTCACTGCTCCTTTATTTTTCTTTAAACTTGGCTTATTTTGGTGCTTTCCACAGAGTGGCTACTAAATGACTGATGACATTATTGAAGAACTAGTATGATAGTTACACACTAATATTGACTTAGAGCTTTCATTTACAATTATAATTAGTATGCGCTATTTTACTGATATATGTTTTAATGTTCTATATGTGTATTTTAAAAACATAGAATTATGTCTCCCAAAAAATTATTTAATTCTGTAGCTATTTGGGAAAAGTTTTACCACTATAACCTGAGTTCTATAAAAGTGGTAAATAGGGCTGAACTTAATGCTTGCTTTCATAATTTTCTTAGGATATTGACAAAAATGTAAATAAACTTGAGAGATTGAATTATAGAACATTTATACAAATTTAATATTAGTACAAATAGTGATATATGTATTATTTGTTTTCAGTTGAATGCTGCTAGTTAAGAAGTTCATTATCTAAATAGATCCAGTATTTCACCACTTTTGCTATTTTGTTTCCATATTCATTTACTTAACAAATACTTTTCATAGTTGAAATTAATACTACCTGAATTAGTGACCTATACTTTACCTCTATGTATTTATATAGTCTAAACTTTATGATTTCAGGATTAATGATGAATTTAAAAACTAAAAAGGAGGGTAAAATTAAGAGAAACTAAAGTAAAATAAAGCACTTTTATTTTTCATAGTATGATCTTACAGCATAAGAATACAGCATAAGAATTTGATTTGATACAGCATAAGAATAGAAACTACCATTTATATAAATCTGATCTGTTAGAGAGTTGTACATGCCTCTGAAAATGTCCTGAAATATCCTCTAGAAATTATTATTAGACAATATCACCTCCTGAATGTTTCTTGGTTTACTTAGACCAGTTTTCCAAAAGTGTATTACATGGAATTATAGATCCATTGTGATCTATATAATTTTAAATGCCAACCGCCAGTCTCCTAGAACTGTCTTTTAATTGTTCTCTACCTATTGAGATACATTAGAAAATGCATGCCGCTTCCTGTTAATATGTGTCGAGTGTATGGGACAGTAATAAAATATTTGTTTAAAAGAGTCATTTCATTAATAGAATTTTACACACAGATTTTAACAATACATTTTCTAAGTATGGCAAATGCAGAATTGTCTTTAAGAGATATGTGAAATTATTTCAGTTTAAGTTCCTACTTGAAATACTTTTTATATTTTATTTTTTTATTTTTATTTTTTAAAGATTTTATTTATTTATTTGACAGAAACACAGCGAGAGAGGGAACACAAGCAGAGGGAGTAGGAGAGGGAGAAGCAGGCTCCCCGCTGAGCAGGGAGCCCAATGCGGGGCTCGATCCCAGGACCCTGAGATCATGACCTGAGCCGAAGGCAGACACTTAACGACTGAGCCACCCAGGCGCCCCGAAATACTTTTTATTCAATGTTATTTTTCAGTTTGTTTCTATTATTAGTGAAGTCTCTTAATTATAATTTTAGGCAGTTCTCATAATTATAGTTTGTGTTCCCAAAGTATATATATTGATTATTTGGAAACTGGAACACATTTTCCTTAGAAACAGTGATGTTTGTAGAACACCTCATAAAATAGTAGCATAGAACTAAATGGACATTAAAAATTTTTTTCTATGGGAAAATCTATTCCAGGTTATACTATAGAAATAGATGTTTCTGCAGGGCAGCCCTAGCTTTTTAAAAAATGTAACCTATTTTTTCTACATATGACTAATGTTTGAGCATGAAATTGATTATTAAATCATAAGTGTAAGACTTGTGTTTAACAATCACTCAAACATATTTATTGTGCGCTATGGTATGCTAGATACTGGAAACAACTATGAACTGGGAAGACATAGTTACTGTCCTCTTGGGGCTTTCAGTCTAATGAGATTAATTAAAAAGGCAATTATAATATATTGGAAATAAAATGTGGCAATTCCATAAGAAGGACACCTAACATGTGGTCTCAGAGAAGTATCTGTGAAGGAAATTACATCTATGTTGAGATCCGAAGCATGAGAATTTTAGTTAGTTGAGGGAAGACTTGGGAGAGGGGGGTGGGGGTGTTTTAGGAAGAGGGGATAGAAGATTTAAAGAATGGAATGTGAGAGAGTTTTTGTTCCCTGCACAGGAATTTTAAGTAGTTTAGTTGGTTGGAATACCTGAAAGAGAATATGATAAAAGATAAAGGTTGAGGAGAGGTAATCAGGGTATATAATATGAAAGGCCTTGTAGGCCAGTTTGAGAAGTTTGGACTTAAAGTCCAGGAGCTGGATTTTGAAGGGTTTTAAGCAGAGAATTGACTTGATCAAATTTGCATTTAGGAAGACTACTCTGAAGGCAGGTATAGAGAAATGATTAAAGAGAGAAGACTGTATTCTTGGTAAACATTATCATTGATTTAGGAGTGGAGATAAGCTGACATAATTAAATACATAGAAGATAGAAGAGGCAAGACTTGGGTATTATGAGAAGATATAACAATAGAGAAGAATTAAGAGTGACCCCCAGTTGTTAGAGCTTGAGCAACTATGTAGATAAGGGTGTCATTTAGTGAAAGAAAGCAGGAGATTGAGTAGGTTGAGAAAAAAAATAATGAACTCAATTTTAGGTAGGTTGAGTTGTATTGTTTATAAGACATTCAAATGGAATTGGTATGGGAAAATGGTAGGAAGTGGGATATATGGATCCGAAGGTAATGAGATAGAGTATGGTGATTAACATAACATAATAAAGAAAGAAAGAAAGAAAGAAAGAAAAAGAAAGAAAGAAAGAAAGAAAGAAAGAAAAAGAAAGAAAGAAAGAAAGAAAGAAAGAAAGAAAGAAAGAAAGAAAGAAAAGAAAAAGTATAAGAATTTGAACAGTTAAAAAAACAAGAATTTATGATCATTGAAAAGATGAGATTGTGCATGAAGAGTGTATAGAAAACAGGTAGCAACCTAGCAGACAGTCAACCAATTCTGACTCACAGATATCTTGTTTTGTTTGGCTATCAGAGTATTTAAATATGTTCTGAGTTCTAATATTTGAAAATTGGCAAGTAGAAATAAAAATTTGGGTTTCCAGATTTTCATGAAAATTCATAATGAGACAATTCTAGTTCGGTATTCTTGCCTGGCAGTCAGTAATCAGCTGGAACTGAGTAACAACCTTCCTTCTGTAGGTGGATAATGTGCTATTCAGTTTGGTACAGTTCTCATTCAGCCTGTTTGCTTCATTTGCAATACCTGCCTGGCTCCTGTGTGCTCTTGAATTCATGACCATATATTATATGAGAATAGATGACAGACCAGGATAGAATACAAAGGAATATCAATATTTAAGATATAGGAAGAGAAAGAAGGCCCATAAAAGAAACTAAAGAAGCCATGATGGTAAATGAGAGGAAGAGAGAGAAATAGGGATAACTAGAAGAATTATTGGGCATTATTTAGATGGATATTATATGATTTTAATTTCATTGATAATTCTATCTGAAGTAATTTTTGTAGGAATTACAGAATCCAGAGTGTACACCAATGCTTTTTTATTTTTTAAGTCAATTTCTAATGGCCATAAGTCTTTCAAGGAATGTTTGATAGTTTTTGGAAGTATAATGTCAGGGGAAAAGTTAGAAAAAATGTATCAAAATGTTAGTAGTCATTATATTCAGGCAGTAAAATAATGTGAGAGATTTTTTTCTTTTGACTATTAGTATCTTCTAAGTTTGGAATTTTTTTTACAACGAATAATATATCTTCTATAGTCTGAAAAAGTCAATACAAATAACTGAAGTTTAATGCTAAATTATTTTCTGAACTTGAGTGTTTTACAAATTCTGAGAATCTAAATGGAAGAGTTTTGCATATGGTCTAACTAGTGTTTCTCAAAGTATGTTTCAGTGATTCCCTTAATATGGTCAATGAGAAATAATTCTATGGGCTAGTACTTTGGGAAAATATTGAAGATTTCAGTATTCACTTGCATATTATGGCTCTAAGAACCTTTGTAGAAGAAAAAAATATTTAACTTTGTTTAATTCAGGGTTTCCCAAACTTTTTTGATATGGAACACTCTTTATGTGAAATACCTTATATATTCATTAGTTTATCATGGAGCACACTTTGGTATTTGTTGTTCCAATCATACCCAAGAAACAGGAATTTGTAGGTTATTGGATATTATTAGTTTCCAAAGGATAATTGAAGGACACTGTTCCCTATGAGAGGCACCTTACTCTAATAAAACATTGCATTTAGAATGCAGAAAATAACTCTAGTTTCCAATTATTCCAGTGATTACAACAGTCATAATACATACTATTCATTGAGTACTTACTATGTTTTGGCATTATATTAGGTGCTATATATAAATATTCTAATCCTTGTAATTAGTAGGATCAGTACTACTATCTCCATTTTTAGATAAGAAAATTTAGGATAAAACTGATAACAAAATATCTAATAAGTCTGTATTTATTCCTCTGAGTCTCGGTGGGAAGTCAGTATCTGGGAAACCTGGAGTTAATTTGTCACTTTTATCTGATCCCAAAAAGTTTTAAAATGTATTCTTCTTTACTATTTTGTGAAGAATCTTTGACGGTTTTCATGTATGCATAAGAAATAAATTATATTTTAAAAAGAAATAAATTAAAACTATGTCAATATAATCATAATAGGATTAATCTGGCATAATCAGACTGTTGAAGAAAAGATGTAGAAAATGAGCAATAATAAATCTATGGTCATATCAGGTCATATTGTATTTAAACATGACATAATCATATTCAACAATGATATGTCAAAGTAGGAAATATAAAAGAAACATGCCAGATATCAGAGTAGAATATTTTTAAAGTCAGATTTACAGAGTACAGGTCTTTTTAACAATATGCACTTAGACACATAGTTAGCTGTTATTGATTACCCTGGATAACCAAATAAATGAGACATAACCAGCAAACTAGGTTTCCCCAGTTTGTCAGTTTTCTGTAAGTTGGCTAGCACTAGAGAGAATTTCTTTGTAAATCAAAGGAGCTATTATACTTTTCTTAGGAGCAAAATCAGAGGTTTTATGTCAAAGAAAGTTGTAAGTCAGTTATGTACTTTGCAATTTGGCTGAAACAGGCTTATAGCATTAGCTTTGTGGCCATGTAAGTTTTCTTTGTCTGTATAAGTTCAATTTCAAATTTTCAGAGGCTTAGATCTGGCAACAAACATAAAAATACCAATGCATAAATTCATAATTTGATGAAAAGACATAATTCATCTTGACTATTCATAATTTTTCTTTGATAATGAAGAAACAAAGTTGATAACGTGAAAGATCTAAAGCATCCCTTTCATTATTAATATTATCTCTTCGAGTATATAATTTTTATGCTATAGAAATGAAGAATCCTGTTGTTATGTGGATCTCTGCTCTTAAACCTGATTTAAAAAAAAAAATTACACTTCCTCTAATAGAGTTAATAAGAGAAAGAAAAGTGGTCTTAAAGAAAACAACCAAAACTCAAATGAATCTAAGTTTAAACCTGAGAATATTGGGAGTGTATTCCAGAGTAATTTCTTTGTTCCAGTCTATAATGGTAAGGTGTTTTAATTTTTATTTTTTAATTACTATTTTTTAATTACCATTTTGAATTGATTTAACAGATCCACAAAGACTCATCCAGGTCCAGTTGTACATTTAAGTGATAGCCCAAGAGACGAAGGGAAAGTGAGTATTACAAATACCATTATTCTTGCATTTATTTTCCTCATTCTTGAATGAAGGTGTTTCTTACTATTATTTTGTACCTAACTTGTAGCACAGTTCAAAGCATTCAGTGTTTTCTAAAATTATAATGTTGAATGAATGAATGAGCAAATAATGAATAAATGAATTATTCACACTAGTAATGGTCCCAAATTAAGTCTTTATTTTCACCTAGAGCTAAAGTTGGTATTTAATTCTAGAATTTTGAGGAAGTTATGGAATATGTGGAACAACTTGAATTTTCAAATATTTTATGCTGGAACTTAACAATATGTTTATCAATACCATTAATCATTGGCTTCTGCTATTCAGTTTTGGTAATGATAAATGGCCAATACTAAATAATCATAAATTAGCCAATTTTGATTTTATAAATAGGTAATTATATAGAAAATTGTTCTGAGGTTACAGAAATCATCCTTATTCATTTTGTTTATTCATAATTTTCTTTTGATGATAAGGAAACAAAGTTGATAATATGAAAAGATCTAAAGCATCACTTTCATCATAAATATGGCCTCTTCAAGAATTTATTTTTTAGCTAAGTACCATAGAAAACACCTGAGTAAATTAGTTAGTATAGGTTTGCTTCTTTATTTTTAAATGATAAAAACTGAATTTGCCTAATAAATATTGAGCCTGAAAGTCAAGTCTGCCTAATGGTAATAGAAAGAAAACTGGATTTCTTCAAATTGATCCATAAATACAGTGTTATTCCAATCAGGTGTCATCAGAATTTACTTATTTTTAAAGAAGTGATTCTAAAATTCTTAAGAAAAGGGCACCTGGGTTGCTCAGTCAGTTAAGCGTCTGCCTTTGGCTCAGGTCATGATCCCAGACTCCTGGGATCAAGTCCAGAAACGGGCTTCCTGCTCCTCAGAGAGTCTGCTTCTCTCTCTGCCTCTACATCTCTCTCTCTCTCTTTGTCTTTCATGAATAAATAAATAAAATCTTAAAAAAAATAAAATAAAATTCTTAAGAAAAAGAAAATGTTTTTCTCCACATCCTCACCAACACTTGTTATTTCTTGTGTTTTTGATTTTAACCATTCTGACAGGTGTAATGTGACATCTCATTATGGTTTTGATTTGCATTTCCCTGATTATGAGTGATGTTGAGCATCTTTTCATGTGTGTTTCATCTATATGTATTCTTTGGAAAAATGTCTATTCATGTCTTTTGCCCATTTTTTAATTGGATTATTTGTGGTTTTTGGTGGTGTATCAGTTCTTAATATATTTTGGATATTAACCCATTACTGGATATATCATTTGCAAATATCTTCAGTAGGTAGCCTTTTTGTTTTGTTAATGTTTTTATTCACCTTACAAAAGCTTTTTTTTTTTTTTTTTAAGATTTATTTATTTATGGGGCGCCTGGATGGCTCAGTCTGTTAAGCATCTGCCTTCGGCTCAGGTCATAATCCCAGGATCCTGGGATGGAGCCCACCCATGTCGTCAGGCTCCCTGCTCAGGGGGGAGTCTGCTTCTCCCTCTACCCCTCCCTGCTCGAGCTCTCTGTCTCTCTCTCTCAAATAAATAAAATCTTTTTTTTAAAAAAAGATTTACCTATTTATTTTAGAGAGAGGGAGCATGAGTGTGAGTGGGAAGGAGGGGCAGAGGGAGAGAATCTTTTAAGCAGACTCCCCGATGAGTGCAGAGCCCCACCCTGGCTGGATCCGATGACCCATGAGATCATGACCTGAGCTGAAGGAAACTAATGGACTGAGCCACCCAGGTGCCTTTGTACAAAAGCTTTTTATTTTGGTGTAGTACCAATAGCTTAATTTTGCTTTTGTTTTCCTTGCCTGAAGAAACATATCTAGAAAAATATTTCGATAGCTGATGTCAAAGAAATTACTGACTATGTTTTCTTCTAAGAGTTTTATGGTTTCAGGTCTCACATTTAGGTCTTTAGTCCATTTTGAGTTTATTTTTGTATATAGTGTAAGAAAGTGGTCCAGTTTCATTCTTTTGCATGTAGCCATTTAGTTTTCCCAGCACTTGCTTTGGCAGCACATATACTAAAATTGGAATGATACAGAGAAAATTAGCATGGCCCCTGGGCAAGAATGACAGTCAAATTAGTTTTCCCAGCACCATTTGTTGAAGAGACTGTCTTTTCACCATTGTGTATTATTGCCTCCTTTATCATAGATTAATTGACCATATAAGCATGGGTTTATTTCTGGACTCTCTATTCTGTTCATTGATCTATGTGTCTGTTCTTGTGCCAGTATCATACTGTTTTACTACAGCTTCATAGTGTATCTTGAATTCTGGGATTATGATGCCTCCAGCTTTATGCACTGTTGGTGGGAATGCATATTGGTACAGCCCCTGTGAAAAATAGTATAGAAGCTCCTCAAAAAATAAAAAATGGAAATACCATATGATCTAATAATCACACTATTGGACATTTATCCAAAACCCAAAAACACCCATTTGAAAAGATATATGCACTCCTGTGTTTATTGCAGCATTATTTACAATAGCCAGCATATAGTAGCAACCCATGTGTCCATCCACAGATGAATGGATGAAGAAGATGTGGTATATATACACAATGGGGAATATTGCCCATCCATAAAAAAAAGAATGAGATCTTGTCATTTGCAACAATATGGATGGATCTGGAGGATGAAATAAGTGAAATAAGAGAAAGACAGATACCATATGATTTGACTCATATGTGGAATTTAAGAAACAAAACAAATGAACAAAGAGAAAAAGAGACAAGCAAAAAACCAGACTCTTGATTATAGAGAACAAATCTTTTGTTGCCAGAGAGGAGGAGGTTGGGGAGAGGGTTGAAATAGATAAATGGGATCAAGAACACACTTATCTTGATGAGCACTGAATAATGTATAGAATTGTTGAATTATACATATTGTACACCTGAAAGTAATATAAGCTGTATATAAAAAAAAGAAGAAAAATAAAATTAGTAACTATAAATTTTGAAAAGGGAAAATGTTTTAAGACATTTTTTATTTTATTTTATTTTTCTTCAAGTTTTTATTTAAATTCCAATTAGTTAACAGTGTAATATTAGTTTCAGGTATAGTATTTAGTAATTCATCACTTACATACAACACCCAGTACTTATCACAGCAAGTGCCCTCCTTAGTACCCATCACCCATTTAACCCATTCCCCACCCACCTCCCTTCTAGTAACCCTTAGTTTGTTCTCTATAGTTAAGAATCTGTTTTCTGGTTTTCCTCTCTTTTTTTCCCCCCCTCTGTTCATCTGTTTTGTTTCTTAAATTCCACATGTGAGTGAAATCATATAGTATTTGTCTTTCTCTGACTGACATTTCACTTATAATACTCTCTAGTTTCATCCATGTCATTGCAAATGGCAAGATCTCATTCTTTTCTTGGCTGAGTAATATTCCATTGTGTGTGTGTGTGTGTGTGTGTAATCTTTATTCATTCACTGGTTGATGGACATTTGGGTTCTTTCCATAATTTAGCTATCGTTAAAAAGAAATGTAGTACAGGGGCGCCTGGGTGGCTCAGTCGTTAAGCGTCTGCCTTCGGCTCGGGTCATGATCCCGGAGTCCTGGGATCGAGCCCCGCATCGGGCTCCCTGCTCGGCGGGAAGCCTGCTTCTCCCTCTCCCACTCCCCCTGCTTGTGTTCCCTCTCTCGCTGTGTCTCTCTCTGTCAAAAAAAAAAAAAAAAAAAAAAAAAAAAAAAAAAAAAATCTTAAAAAAAAAAGAAATGTAGTACATTGTGATATTGGAACAAGGGGATACAAAATGACCAATAGATCTAAATGGATATTCCAGAAATGGTTCAGACATTTGATGTAATTTTTGGATATTTTAGAGAAGATGTTTTAGGACATAATAAACTATTGAATAAATGGTGTTGAACAATTGGCTAACCATTTTGAAAAAAAGGAACCTACCTTACACCATTCACAGAAATAAATTCCAGATGGAGAAAATATGTAAATGTTAAAATCACAACTCAGAAAGTTTTAGAAGAAACTATAGGAAATGGGTTTTTACTGTGAAGTAGGGACATCCTTGGGCAAGACATAAAACCTGAAAGCTTTAAGGAATATACCATAACAAGACAATCATGATAAGAGACAGACAAGATATTTGCTTACATATATAGTAGGCAAATAATAAACATGCAAAATATATAGGAACTTGTACTAAATCCTCATCTCTCTTAATAGGAAATCAATAGATAACGTCTAATTAATATATCAAGAAATGGCAATATAAACATATTTAGAAATATGGGAGTAAGTCTACTAGAAAAGACAATTATAAGAGTTGAAAATGTGGTTGCCCCTTACCTCTAGAGAGCAGAGTTTGGCTGCTGAGAGGAGGAAATGGCCTCACTAATAATTACTAGGGAAATGCATTATCCCATTTTTTCCACATCAGACTGGCAAAATATTAAAAATATTAATAATATCAGGAATGGAAAATATTAATAATTGAGAAATGGATATCTAGATACTGTAGTAGTAGGTATATATACCAGTATAAGCAATTTGGCATTATCACCATTTAAAACATATATTCATTATGATTTAGAAAATTCATTTCAGATGTCTATCCTATTTATATGACCAAGGGGCAAAATACTGAAATCAGCCTAAAGTTCAATTAATAGAAAATTGAATAAATGAATGCTAATATATTCACACAGTAGAATGCTGTACTGATATGGAAAGTTCTTTAAGCCACGATTTTTAAAAGAAAAGTTGCAGAACAATAAGCACACTATAAAACCACTTGAAAATGCATTTGTATTTTTATTATATATTCAAATACCCAAGAAAAAAGTCCTAAAAGTATATGTACAAATCTGGGGAGGATACTGGAAATTGGAACTGGGGAAAATGATCAAAGGTATTATTTCCTTTGTGTTCAAATTTTTATGAAAGAATATAATGTGTTAATTATGTAATTAAAAATTAAAAGGAATGCAAAATAAATTAGTATTAGAGTCAGAAGACTATATGTTTGAATTGTGGCTCTACTACTTATTAGCATATAATCTTGAATAAATCATTTGACTTCTTGTAGGCTAGTTTTTCCATCAATAGCCTTTTGACACATAGAAGTTTTTTATTCAACTTTATCAGTCTTTTCATTTGATTCTTGCATTTTGTTTCTTATTCAGTAAATCATTTCTTCCTGAGGTAAAATATAATCCTTTTTTTAAAAAAAATCAGTTTTAAGGCTTTCCATTTCATAATTAGATTTTAACCTAAATAAAATTTATTTTATGTTGGTTTGGGATAAGGGATACTTATGTTTTACATATAAATAATTCATTTATTGAATAGTCATTTCAGTTACCACTGATGTATAAGAACATCTCACGCATATATCAGTTCCCATATTTGGATGGGTCTTTTTCTGGACTTTTTCCTCTGTTGCATTGATATGTTTATTTACTATTGTACTTTTACTACATTTTATTAGAAATAACTAATAAAAGTTGCAGAAAATATCTTGTTATCTGTTAGGCCTGACCCTTCTCCCTTCTCCATCTTGGCTTTTTCTGATTATCTATAGTACTATATACATTTTAGAATCAGTTTATCAAGTTCTATGTAAATCCCTCCTGAAATTTTGTTTGAAACTTAGACATACTGATTAGAAAAAATTTACTTCATTAAGATACTAATGTTCCATCTATAAACATGATATATTTCCTTTGGTTTTCTTACCTTTTTCTATATAGCTTTGTAACTTTTTGCACAAAATTCTTACATATCTTTTGTTAGCTTAATTCTAAGTACTTTATAGTTTTTATTGCTCCTGTGAATTAATTTTCTTAAATTTTAATTTTAATTAATTTTAGTGTATAAAATATTGATTTTGTTATTTTATATTCCTTGCATCACCAAATGTTCTGTTTATAAAAGCTGTTCTTGGATTATCTGGAATAGTCTACATATAAAAGTATAGAAAATGTAGACAAATTTTGTTTCTTCCTTTCTAAATTTATATATTTTTATATATATATTTGTTTTGTTGGATAGGAATCCAGTGCAGTGTTGAATATAAATGGTTTTAATGGGAACTTTCTTTTATTTCCAACTGCAAACAAAATGTCTCCCAAGATTTCAACATTAAGATGTTTGCTACATACAGGTTGTTGGTTGAATGCTTTAATGAAGTTAAAAAGTTTCCACCTATTTCCAATATTCTAAGAGTTTTAAATTATAGTGTTGAATTTTATTGAATGCTTTTCTACATGTATTGAGATATGTTTTGTGCTAATCTCAGCCTATTGTTAATGATGCTATGGTCTAGAAATACTTGGGGACACTCAGTTGGGCCTGAGGCCAGCCCCCACAGACATTTCCCTTTTTCAGAGCCAGTGTTGTGGTTTGACCAGCCTCTTGGTTCTTATAATGGCCAAGATGCACCTCAGCAACAACCATCAGGGAACTTTGAAAAACAAAGTTTATTATTCACAAGTCTTAGAGGGTACACAACATGTTTGGGGCCACTCAGTGAAGTCATGGGTAGAGAAAGAGTGAGATAGAGTACATGGACCTGGGGTTCTGCTTTTATTGGGGTTGAGAGTGGGGTGCCTAGGGTTTCACATGTTCACTTTATTTGTGAATTTAAAACATTAGAGCAGAATTAAAGTATGGGAAGGCAAAAGTAAGCTGTCAATCAAATTGTCAAAGGGGAACTTCATGGATGGGGCAGCCTGGCTTTTTATCTAATAATGTAGCTGACAATGTATTTATTCAAGATGGATGTCTGAAGAGAGGATGCCTCAGCAATCAAAAGCTTAATGTCAGGCACATATATTACAATCCAAAAAGCTGACTCTCAGATACTTACACTAGAAATGACTATTCCTTAATTTGTTAATTTGTTGAAATGTTAATGGATTTTCTCATTTTAAAAATTTTACATTTCTGGTATAAATTCAACTTGGAAAAGACAAATTTTCATGGAGGTTTGGTGGTGAAGTGAAAGAAGGAACAAATTACTTATGTTAAGGTTTATACTAAAACAGCATAGTATCAAGGAATTAGAAAATAGACCATCCTCTAAGATAACATTTACTAAAGAAACTGTGCATAAGTATATCAAATTGAAGAGGGTGCTCTTCTACTGAGAGGTACCTATATTGGACATAATATTGTATATATCTCCTTGAATTCTCTCAGCCTTGTTTGTCTCCCAAATTCTTAACTGTTTGCTTCATCTCAGTTTTGGCAGGATTAATCAGCTTCATACAGTACTATTTCCTTAAGTTGACTGGCTATGCCAAGTCTAAACTCCACCCTTTAATTCTGGATTCAGATAATGTGCCATACTATAAGGCATGAGATCTGGCTTCCTCAGTGGCTCCCAAAGGGGTCAAATGATACAACTCTGAAGTGAGGGGGTGTTAATTTACCATAGAGAAAACCTTGACCAATACTGACAAGAAATAAAATTCTCCTTTCCTTCCTCCCTGTGGTTGGGCTATTCTGAATTATGGTTTTTCCACATAAGCTGTTAGAGACATCCAGCAAGGCCAAGCAGATACACCTGTTAACTGATTGGCTGTGCCTCTTTTGCTTTTCCCTATGAAATACTGATTAGTATGATGATATATCATCTTACTTTTACTTCTTTGCTTTACTTCACTTTTCCTTTATTATTACAGCCCTGAGATTGCACTTCTCAGTGAAACATTAGCACCTAAGCCTAGCCTCAGCCTGTTTTCTACAGAACCCTGGTTAAGATAATAGTTATCAGAATTGTTCTAGTTGAGAGATTGGAAACTACAGCCAATGGCATAAATCTGGCTTGATGCCTGTTTTTGTGAAACGGTTTATTGGGACACAGTCATGTTCACCATTAACATACTGTCTGCGGCTGCTTTCTAACTACAACAACAAAGCCAAGCAGTTGTGACAGAGCTATAAAGCCTGCAAAGCCTAATATATTTACTATCTAGCCCTTTACAAAAAAAGTTTGCTGACTCCTAGATTGTAGACCCTCAGGATGGGACTTTGGACTTGAATTGTCTCCTATTTAAAATTAAAGAACCCATCGAAGGTGCCGAGTGAAGTGGTATTATCATGCAGTGACATCACAATTACTTAAATAACCTCCTATGATTAATTGGGAAAGGAACTGATGGAAAGGTAAGACAATTGGCGATCAAGTACTATGGTGTTTAACTGATAAAGGGCAATGATGATTTTAATGATGATGGAAAAAAACAGCTTCCTTTGATGCCACTTGTATTATTTTCTATTCTGATATAAATTATAACAAATTTAGTAGTTTGAAACAACACAAATGTATTATCTTACAGTTTTGTAGGCCAGAAGTCCAATACAGGTCTGACTGAGCTAAAAATCAAGATTTTTGACAGGGTTTCACTCCTGTCTGGTAGCTCTAGAGGAGAATCTATTTTCTTGCCTTTTTCAACTTTTATAAACTGTACACATTTCTAGGTTTGTAACTCCCTTCCTCCATCTTTAAAGATAACATAGCATCTCTTTTTAACCATAGCTGGGAGAGGTTCTCCACTCTTAGGGACTCATGTGATTTGATTGGGCCTACCTGGATAATCTAGGATACTCTCCTCATCTCAACAAATCTTAATTACAACTGAGAAGTCTTTTTTTTTTTTTTTTTTTGTCATTTAAGGTAATATGTTATATTATTTAATATATTTATATTAGGGCATAGACATCTTTGGTGGGCATTATTTTGCCTACCAAATCACTGGAGACTGTATGAAAATAATATGATTAACTCAGAACAGTTAATTACTGATTTAAGGCATGTCAGAGGCTCTTTAAGGAAGCTTTAAAGGAACTCTTCCTGCAGCTCCAGGGCAGACTGTGCTAAAAATAGGCCTGTTTATAAAGAGATAAATACATAGTTTGATAGGTCTTATTTGTTAAAGTCAAAGCCCTGATAAGAAAAGAATGTGACCCTGACTCCTGGTATATTCAATTCCTAGCATGGCCATAACAAAATTCTATATACCGGGTGACTTTAAACAACAGAAATTTATTATTTCTGTTTGGAGGCCGGAAGTCCAAAATCAAGATCTTTGTCAGGCCATCCTCCCTCTCAAGGCTCTAGGAGAGAGTCCTTCCTTGCCTCTTCCAGCTTCTGGTGGCTCCTAATGTCCTTTGTTTTGTGGCAGCATAACTCCAGTCTTCCTCTGTCTTCGCATGACCTTCTTCTCTATGTCTCTGTGTCCTCTCTTCTTTTACAAGGACCCCAGTCATTGGTTTTAGGGCCTATCCTAAATCAAGCATGATTTCAGCTCAAAATTATTTTTTTGAGATTTTATTTTTAAGTAATCTCTCCACCCAACGTGGGGCTCAAACTTACAACCCTGAGATCAGAAGTCTCATGCTTCACTGACTGAGCCAGCCAGGCACACCTCATCTCAAAATTCTTAACAAATTACATCTGTAAAGACTCAATTTCCAAATAAGGGCACATTTTGAGACTCTGCGGGGACATTATTCAACCACTAAACCTGAGATACAGAAATTTGTGTATATAAGCCTGAAAATATTGTAAAACCCACCCTCTCCAATTTCCTTGAAACTTCCTGGCCAGCAGAAGTACCTCTTGCAATATTTCCAGAGAATGGTTTCTCGTTTTCTAGAAGACTGTAAATGACCAATGAAATGAGGTAGTTTTCTTGCCTGATGGTGTTTATTTACCCTCACAAGATCAACCTTCAATTCCATTACCGCCAGGCCAATAACCAGAATCAGATCTCAGATTTAAGCACAGCCTAAAATATAAGTGTAAGTTTTCCTCCAGGAAGAAATAGGCACTACATGGGAACCCTCTCCTCATCAAATGAATTTAGGACCTGGATAATACTAACAGTACATCAAGTGTTTAAGAATGCTTTTTAAGGGTTTGATCATACGGGTTACATAGAGGAGAGTTCATTTACATGGGGGCACTCAACCATAATTTGAGACAATGCTTTGAGAAAGGACACCTGGATCTGATCCTAATCATTTGTTGGGATGGCCCCTTGAAGATGGACTTAACAAAGGTATATGGTAAATAAAGTACAGAGGCTAGGATTTTTTGGTACAATATTAAAGAAGGGGTCAGAAAACAGGGAGATGAAAACATTAAAATGGATATATTATATTCGTCCTGGCACCTCACCTCCTGACTTCCTAGAGGGTTCTTAAGGACATTGTCTTCACTTAACCTAATAAGGAGTGCTCGGGAAAGATGAGTACAAGTATATTTGAGAAGTTTGGTAGGGGTTGTCCCTTTTTTGGCTTTTGTTAACAGTAAGAGATGATGGCAGAGATCCAGGCTCTGTAGTATCTATGGGGATTAATATCATGGATTGGTAGAGGCCAGATGGTAATATTCGACCATCTGGCAATATGAACATAATTGCCATAACAAGCAGTAAGCCTGGATGGCAATGCAGAAATCTATGGTAATAGCTAATGTATCATGCTGTTTCTAGGAGCAAAATTAGGTGAGCAGGTGACTGGGATGTTGTTTGATTTGCATAATCAGAAAAAAAATCAGCTCTTGACATTGACCACCAAAGAGGAAATTCACAGCACTTCATCAGGTTTCCAGGTATAAGCCAGCTCACAGATCTAGAGCCCACTGATAGAAAGGGAGGGGCCAGTTGCCTCTGAGAAAGGACCCTGAAGTGCTTCCATAAGTACATATAGTAGTTATGGAAGCATCTGTGGTCATTTGCAGAAGTAACTGTTTACTTTTCTAGTACTGTTAACTATAGGGTTGGAGCTGTCATTAATACCAAAAGATCCAAAAAGCGTGATCCTCCAGTTAGAGTCATGGCATATGGAACTTTGTAACTAGGTGATAAATGATGTTTTGACCCAAGTGTATCTCATAGTAGGTCCAATGGGTATTCAGACTCACCCAGTTATTTTACACCACAATTGTATAATCTGTATAGATATGCACAGAGGCTGGCATAATTCTCTTACTGGTTTTCTGACATTGGAATTAGAGCCATTACAATTGGAAGAGACAAATGGAAACTCCTAAAACTTGTCTCTCCTTGCCATGATTATAAACAAAAGCCAGGATGTATTTCTGGGGGAGTTGCAGAGATTAGCACAATTAGACTTGAATGATGCAATAGTAGATCCTTGTTGAATTCCATTTTCTGGGCTCTGCATAAAACAAGATGGATTGATCTTGGTGTTGGTAGACCACTGTAAAATTAACCAAGTGATTGCCCCAATGACAGCTGCTTTGCTGTGGATACTTCTACAGGTGCAGACCAATATCAGGCTGTCTCCTGATAAACAATTGTTTAGTGAACTCTTTTTTCTCAGTATATCAGCAGAGAAGATCAAAAGCTTTTATAGAAAGGGAAAGCAGTATAACTTCATAATTTTTTCCCAGGACTATGTTATTTTTTATATTCTGTCATAGTTCTAAGGAAACTTGATTGTCTTGACAGTCTTTAGAAAGGATAGATAGATAGATAGATAGATAGATAGATAGATAGTTCATTTTCTTTATTATATAATACTATTTGGATCTGGTGAGCAAAAACGGGCAAGTACCTCTGTAGCTAACAAGATTCGTGTCAGAGTGTGGGAAGATTCCATAAAGATCTAGAACCTTGTCTTATATGTGATGATTTTGAGAGTTTAATGGTCTGGGGCATGCAGGGGTATCTCCTCTAAGGTAAAACATAAGCTTTTGTACTTCTCTTTGCTAAGAAAGTGTCATATCATTTGATGGTTTTGGATTTAGATAATAGTATACAATGTCTTCAAAATTACTATTTCAAATCATTTTTTAAGATTATCCAAAAAGTCTGCTGGTTTTAAGTGGGACCTAGAGATGAAAGGGCTCTTCACTAAGTCCAAGCTGCTTTGCAGGCCCCCTTACCACTTGGTGCCTATGATCTGATGGAGCTTAATGTATCTGGTAGATAAGAATGGTCTGTTGGAAAGCCCGATAAGAAAGTCACAACAGCTGTTCTCCATTTTCAAAGCAACTCCTGGTATGCTAGTGAGTTCTTGTAGAGATTGAACACCTAACCATGGGACATCAAATGATAATGTAACCTGAGCTATCCATTATGAATTAGATGTTATAATACTCACTGAGTCATACAAATGGGTGAGGGAACTGACAAACCATTTTATAGTCAAAGTGGTTTATTCAGGAAATCAGCCTTCAGTTGTCTAAAAGGCATAATTAGATAAATGGAGGTCCTAGAATTCCATCTGTTGCAACAATGCCTTTCGCTCAACCCACATATATGGTCTCATGGGGTGGGGATCGAATACCTAAAACCAACTGATGGGGGACAGAATTTAGACTTGCCTCACATGTCAGATGATTGGTTGGTATTATCTAGACACTGACTACTACTCAATTACATCTCCACTTAGGGGTGATCTTGAGTGATCTGATGAAGAAAAATCCTGATCCCCAAGCAATATAATTGATTGTGCATTTCATATAGAGAGTGAAACACAATAATAAAAAATCTGAAAGCAAAAATTCCTTTCCACTTGGAAATTTAAAGACTCTCATTAAATAACTATTAGGTCAAGTAGAAAATACAAACCAAAATTGAAGAATATATAAAAATTAACAATATTGTAGTACTACCTATGAAATATGAAATATAATTTCTATGAAATATAATTAAAACAATTATAAAATAATACATAGCATTTAATACTTATGTGAATAAAAGTTAGAAATTTAAATAAATTCAATATGAAACAAAAAACCTAGAAAAAGAACAAGAAAATAAAGCAAAAGGAAGCAGGAAGGAAATATAAAGATAAAAGTGGAACTTAGGGAGTTCTCCTGTTTTTAAGGTGTCTTCTAAATTAATCAATATGCTGGTTCTTTGCATAGAACATAAACAAAATACGCAAACTACTATCTGGCCTGATGAAGAAAAATAGGGGAAAACAAAGTTACACAAATGACACACAAAACAAGAAGAAATACACTAAAACTAAGGAAATTTTTAAACATCCAAATTAAATTATTTTACACAACTCTAGCAGATACATTTAAAATCATAGGCAAAATTGGTAATTTCCCAGGGAAATAAATTTATCATCATTGACACCAATAGAGACAGAAAGTTTAAGAAAATGAGGAAGTTATTTAATTACTATGCACAAATAAAAGTACCAGACCCAAATAGTTTTACAGGGAAATTTTACTAAATTTTTAAGTACTATTATAATACAATGCTACATCAACTATTCTAAAGCAGGGGTTGCCACTGTGGCCTGTGGGACAAATCTGGCCTATTTCCTATTAGTGTAAATAAGTTGTTTTTATTTTTGTTTTTTTGAGATTGTGTAGTCTGGAAAGTGTAAGATATTTACTGTCTGTCCCTTTAGAGAAAAAGTTTACCAACCCCTGTTCTGAGTAGTTTAAGAAAAGAAAGTATTAAAATTGTTTTTATTTAATAAGTTACAACTAAGCCTGAAAAAAGTTTCACAGAGGAAAACACGGATTTATTGAATTTATTAATATCAATGGAAAAGTTTTAAATAAAATATCCTATAGGACACAGTCTCCAAAAGCATATTCAAAAACAAACACTGATGAATGGTGTTTTATTCAAGGGTTACAAGGATAGATACTATGAGAAAATCCATCAATACAGTTTGTGATTAACAGATCTAAGGAAAAAAATTATGATCATCTCCATCGATGCTGAAAATGTCTTTGAATACAGTTTAACATCCACAGTATTTCCACTTTTGACAATGGAAGACTATCCTATTTCAGATCAGTCCTTCCACTGGGAAAGCTACAAAATCTGGACAAAATATTTTTGAAAATCTATTTGAGGGCACCAGAGAGTGCCCAAGGCAGTGAAGATTTGTAAGCTCTTGATTCCACAGAAAGACACGCAGAAACACTTGCCACAATTTTCCCTTCTAGGGATTTTCCTATTTGAAAAGAATGCTAAGATATTGAGTAACCAAACAGAGTTATTGGCTGAGAGGCTAAGCAAAATTTTCTGCAGTTTTAGGGCACAGAAGAGTAATGTGGATGAGAAAAGGAGTTCAGGGCAAGCCAAAAATAAAGTCTCTGATAATCACTCTAAGCTTTCAGTGTGGCTCCAAAGGGATATACCCTACAAATAAGGTTGAACTGGAAATAAACTAGTCCTTTAAATAACTGAAATTTTTCTTAACATTATCTGAATCCTTTTTGGGATTAAGTTGGTCTGCCTTAGTCTAGCTGACTGATAAAATCATAAATTCTTTATGGAAGAAGAAAACATCACCCAGAGCCTTTATTTATCACTACATTTCTCCCATACTTATCCTCGATACTGAAAGTAAAAATAACATGGTATATTAAATGATCAGAATTCACCAGAAACCAAGAGAACAGATAGTAAGTACAGATAGGCCAACAGGAAATTCAAATAGCAGTTACCAAATGTGGACTTTAAAATAAGTGTGATTGAAATGTTTAATAAATAAAAATGATGGAGTTTTCAGCAGAAAAATGAAAAGTATAACAGAAAACAAAATAACTGGTTGTAAATAGATGAAGAGAGAATTAGTGACCTGGGAGATAGGTCAGAAGAAAATATCCAAATGAAAGTATGGTAAGCCAAAAGGATGAAGAGCATTTGGGACATAATGAAATGTGGAATATATATGTAATTAGAGTCCTGGAGGAAGAAAAAGAGAATGTGACAGCAGCAATATTTGAAGAATGAATGGATGATAATTTTTCAAACTGATGACAGATACCAAAATCTAAGATGCACTACAGACTCAAAGAAAGCTTAACAAAAAGTAAATTTCACCTAGGCATATCAAAGACAAAGAGAATAATATTAAAAGCAGAGTATAGAAAAAAAAAGACTGACAGCAGACATCTTAACAGAAAAATGGGAAATGAGGACAATTGAGTGATCATTTCAAGGTACTGACAGAAAAAAGCACCTACAGAAAAAAATTCTATGCTCTACAAAAATACCCTTAAAAAACATATCATGAAATTATAGCAACTTAACATAATTTGCAAAAATAAATAGCAAATCTGCTCTAATGAAAAAACTATAATTCTCTATGGGAATGAAATTGATTATAAAAGAACACAGATGTAGGAGGAATAAAGAACAATTATGGGTAAATCTAGGGAATATTTTATAAAAATAGTAATTACTTCTGGGAGTATAATACATTGAAAAATAATATACATTTAAGTTAAAAATAGTCAAAAGTGGGGATAAAATCTGTTGAATCAAAGTTCCAAGGTTCTTATAGCTTCCAAAAAGTAACACAAGTACTAATTTATATTATAGTTTGATAAGTCATAAAAACATTTTATATTCATGTGGGTAATAAAGAATAATAAACATATGTATATGGATAAGTTAATAGGGAACTGAGATAATAAAAAATTATTAACCCAAAAGAAAACAAAAAAGGAAAAAATAACATTAAACAGATTGGGCAAATATAAAATAAGCAGATAGATTTGCTCTAAAGTATGACAGCAATTATATTAAATGTAAACAAATAGGCTAAAGATAGTAATTTTCAGACTGTGTTAAAATAGTGATATGTTGTTACAAGAGACATATTTTTAATCTTAAGGTTATAGAAAAGTTGAACGTAAAAGGATAGGAAAAGATATAGCATGAATACCCTAAGCAAAAACAAAAACAAAAAACTGGTGTGGCTATAGTAATATCAGACAAAGTAGATGCCTTAGTTCAGGTTGCTATAACAAAAATACCATAGATTGGATGGCTTAAACAATATTTATTTCTCATAGTTCTGAGGCTGGAAAGAGCAAGATTAAGGCACTAGCAGATTTGGTGTCTAATGAGGGTCCAGATTCTAGATGGCCTTCTTCATAGTGTGTCTTCACACAGTAAAAAGGGAAAGAGAGCTTTCTAGAGTCTCTTTCATAAGGGCACTGCTCCTCTTCTTTAGTGTTCCACCTTTAAGATCAAATCACTTGCCAAAGGTTCCACTTCCTAATTCCACCACAAACATAAGAAGCAAAAGTAAGCAAATAAAGAAGTAATTAGTGAGGTTACAGAAAATCTGAACATGATTAACCAACATAATTGACATATATAGTACATTACACCCAACACCTGCAAACCATACATTATTTTCTAGTGTACATGGTGTATTTACCAAAATTGTACATTTGTTGAGCCATAAATCCTGTTTCAACAAATTTCTTGGAATTATAATATTCAATATATTCTCTAACCTGGAGAATTTAGCAAGATTGTTAATAAAATATAAATAGGAAATCTCCTAAATGCTTAGTAATTAAGCGCTACACTTCTGCATAACTTATGTCAAAGAAGAAATCAGTATCGAAGTTAGAATATATTTTAAGTTAAATTACAATAGAACTATGATATGTCAAAAACTTGTGGAATGTAGCTAAAGCTGTGCTTAGGGGAAATATATAGCTTTTGTTAAGATTTTTTTTTTAAAGTGAAGAAAAGCAGTAAATCAATGATCTTAGTGTAAAAATAGAAAAATACTGAATTAAACTCAAAGAAACTAGAAGAAAGATAATAAAGATGTGATGGTTAATTTTATGTGTTAACATGACCTGAACTGTGGAGTGTCCAGAGATTTGTTCAAATATTATTCTGGGTGTTTCTATGAGGATGTTCTGGATGAGATTAACATTTAAATAAGTAGACTGAGTAAAGTAGATTGCTCTCCATAATGTGGGTGGGGCTCATTTAATCAGTTGCCTGAATAGGACAAAAGGCTGACCATCCTTCAAGTTAAGATAGGCTGATTGGGACTTCAACTTTTTCCTGTCTCTGGGCTTAACCGACTGAGCCACCCAGGTGCCCCCAAAAAAAACAAGATCTACCTATATGCTGCCTAAAGTGATTCATTTTAGACCTAAAAACACCTGCAGATGGAAAGTGAGGGGATACAGAGCCACCAATCATGGTAATGGACATCAGAAGAAAGCTGGAGTAGCCATACTTACATCAGACAAACTACATTTTAAAACAAAAACTATATGTAACAAGAGACGAGGAAGGGCATTATATCATAAGGGGTCTATCCATCAAGAAGATGGATAATATTGTAAATATTTATGCCCCCACCTTGGGAGCATCCAAATATATAAAACAATTAATAATCAGCATAAAAAAACTCATAGATAATAATACAATAATAGTAGGGGACTTTAACACCCCACTTACATCAATGGACAGATCATCTAAGCAGAAAATTAATAAGGAAAAATGCTTTGAATGACACACTGGATCAGACGGACTTAACAGGTACATTCAGAGCATTTCATCCTAAAGCAACAGAATACACGTTCTTTTCGAGTGCACATGGAACATTCTCCAGAACAGATCACCTACTGGGTCACAAATTAGGCCTCAACAAGTACAAAAAGATTGAGATTATACCATGCATATTTTCAGACAACAACACTATGAAACTTGAAGTCAACCACAAGAAAATTTGGAAAAACCACAAATACATGAGGGTTAAAGAACATCCTACTACAGAATGGGTTAACCGGGATATTTAAGATCAAATAAAAAAGTACATGGAAACAAATGAAAATGAAAACACTACTGTCCAAAACCTTTGGGATGCAACAATGGCAGTCCTAAGAGGGAAGTATGTTGCAATACAGGCCTTACCTCAAGAAGCAAGAAAAGTCTCAAATATACAACCTAACCTTAGCCTAAAGGAGCTAGAAAAGGAACAACAAATAAAGCCTAAATCCAGCAGAAGAGGGGAAATAATAAATATTAGAGCAGAAATAAATGATGTATAAACAAAAAAAATCAGTAGAACATATCAACAAAACTAAGAGCTGGTTCTTCAAATGAATCACTAAAATGGATAAACCCCTAGCCAGACTTATCAAAAAGAAAAGAGAAAGGACCCAAATAAGTAAAATCACCAATGAAAGAGGAGAAATCACAAACAACACCACAGAAATACAAACAATTACAAGAGAATATTATGAAAAATTATATGCCAACAAATTGGGCAATCTGGAAGAAATGGATAAATTCCTAGAAACATACAGAAATGGATAAATTCCTAGAAACATACAAACTACCAAAACTGAAACACGAAGAAGTAGAAAATTTGAACAGACAGATAGCAAGCAAAGAAATTGAATCAGTAATAAAAAAAAAATCTCCCAACAAACAAAAGAGAGAGGTATTTAATAATTAAAGAGAGAGAGTGAAAGAAACCATAAGAGACTCTTAACAATAGAGAATAAACTGAGGGTTGATAAAGGAAGGTGGTGTGGGGAGATAGGCTAGATGGATGATAGCTATTAAGGACGGCACTTGTTATGATGAGCACTAGATATTGTATGTAAGTGATGGATCACTGAATTCTACTCCCAAAACCAATATTGCACTGTATGCAATTTAAATTTAAATTTTATTTGAATTTAAATAAAAATTTTAAAAAATCAATGGAATTTTCATATTTACAAATATGGAGAAAAAAGTATATGACAATAAAAAGATAGAAAAGTATTTGATAAAAATCAACTTTGTGATAAAAATTTGTTACACTATAAGAAAGGAACTTTGTTAATCTGAACTTTATTTACCCAGAACTATGAAAATATCCTCCTTAATGATGAATTAATTAGCTTTACTCCTGCATTCTGAAATGAGACAAAGATGCCTATCATACTCCTATTTAACACTGTACAGCCATTAACAATATTAGTTATTAAAAAAAGATGAAAAGGAATTGGAGCTTTGATATGCAGCTTATGGAAATCAAAATTGGTACAACCACTTTGGAAAACTGCTTGGCAGTTATCTATTAAAGTTAAACATACCCTTATTCCATGAATCAGTATATACCTGACAGAAACTCATATATATATTCTCTAGAAGACCTATACAAATTTGTTCATAGTAATGTTATTATATCACCTGTAAAATGAATAAATTGTGGTATTGTCATACCCAAACAATGAAATACTATTACAATAATAAAAGTGAATGAATTACTGCTATAAATATCATGTTTAGAAATAGGAGCAGGACAGAAAAGGATAATTGTATAAAAGGATAAATGTATAATTCCACTCATATAAAATTCAAAAACAGATACCAGTATCAGTAGTTACTTTTAGAAAAGAGGATAAAAAGAAGATGGGAATGTTGATTGGTTAAGGGTATGAAATAGGCTTCTGTGTATCTTGTATTTTTTTTTCTATTTCTTGTTTTTCTATTATATTTTTTGACCCAGGTAGTAGTTTCACAGGTATATTCAACTTCATAATTCATTAAAGACATCTATAATTTGTGTGCTTTTCTCTATGTATTCTTCAACAAACATATTTATTAAAAAACACCTATTCCTGATAAAAGAAATTTATTTAAAAAAATTTTTCTTCTTTTCATATGCATTTATAAAATAATAAATTTCCCTCTTGAAGAGTTTTAATATAAGGCATTCTTGTTCAGTTCTGTTTCATACTTTTCCTTATAATTTCTTCTTTGACCATAATTACTTTGAAGTATATTTTTTATTTCCCAAAATATTTTTGTTAATGACTTCAAATATTACTTCATAGATTTTAGGGAATATAGTATCTGTGATTTTGATTTTGTGGTATTTAATAATTAATTTCACAGATATTTATCAGATACCTATTTTCTTCAGATACTGTTCCAGGTCCTGATGATATAGTAATTAGGAAGTCACCTTACTTCTTTGCCTTCACAATATTTGAATTCTATTGTGAGAGATAAATTTTTGAAATTATATATATATTATATAAGAGTATAATATATAATTATGTAAAAATATATGTAATATATTTTTGTGACCTAGGTGATACCCATGTTTTGATGTGGTCAGACATGATTGCAGAGTGATCTTGTTTTTGTCTTAATCATGGTCACAGAGTGACCTTGTCAGATGTCTCCTGGATATCAGGAGCTTCTTTTCTCTTTCTCAATTCTCTAAGTGATTCTAATATTTTTTCATACTTCCTATATCATAATATTGTATAGTTATCTCAATAATGTATGACATTTTGAGGTTAGGTAGTTTATATTTTGTTATTTACTGTGGTTATTGCTAGTAATGTTTTATAAACAAAACAACTAATATCTTTCAGATGTTTCTATGAAAAAATATAATAGGATTTTAGATTTTTATTTCATTACATCTTAGGGCTCAAATTTTGAAAGGTCATATTATTCATTCTCTTGCTAAGTGAAACTTAGCAAACTTTTTAGACTTACAAATCTTTCCCTGGATTCCATAGGAATTGGTTTAATGATACATCATTTTCTCTAGTATGTAAAAAAGAGCTGACTTGAAGTTAAAATGCACAATAGTACAGTATTTATGATGCTATATAAATTTTATTTTAACAAATATTTTTGAAGTTTACACTTAATTTTGACTTTTTGAATTTAGCAAGTCATTATGCCATTTAATTTAGTATGTAAAGAAGCTCAATGTTTTTGTCAAATCAATTTTCAAATTTATTATATGTGCTTTAATAATGAAAACTTTCTTTTTTATTTTAGCCATTCTGACAGGTGTAAGGTGATATCTTACTGTGGTTTTGATTTGCATTTCCCTGGTGATTAGTGATGTTGTGTACCTTATCATGTGTCTGTTGGCCATCTGTATGTCTTTTTTGGGAAAATGTCTATTTAGGTCCTCTGCCCATTTTTAATCAGATTATTGTGCTTTTTAAATTTTTATTTAATTCTTTTTTAATTTTATTATGTTAGTCACCATACAGTACATCATTAGTTTTTGATGTAATGTTCCATGATTCATGATTTGTGTATAACACTCAGTGCTCCATGCAATATGTGCCCTCCTTAATACCCACCACCGGGCTAACCCATCCCCCCACCCCCTCCCCTCTAAAACACTCAGTTTGTTTCTCGGAGTCCATAATCTCTCATGGGTCATCTTCCCCTCCGATTTCTCCCCCTTCATTTTTCCCTTCCTTCTCCTAATGTGCTCCATGCTATTATTTATGTTCCACAAATAAGTGAAACCATATGACAATTGACTTTCTCCGCTTGACTTATTTCACTTAGCATAATCTCCTCCAGTCCCATCCATGTTGATGTAAAAGTTGGGTATTCATCCTTTCTGATGGCTGAATAATATTCCATTGTTTATATGGACCACATCTTCTTTATCCATTGATCTGTTGAAGGGCATCTCAGCTCTTTCCACAGTTTGGCTATTGTGGACATTGCTGCTATGAACATTGGGGTGCATATGGCCCTTCTTTTCACTACATCTGTGTTTTTGGGCTAAATACCCAGTAGTGCAATTGCTGGGTCATAGGGTAGCTCTATTTTTAATTTTTTGAGGCACCTCCACACTGTTTTCCAAAGTGGCTGTACCAACTTGCATTTCCACCAACAGTGTAGGAGGGTTCCCCTTTCTCCACAACCTCTCCAACATTTGTTGTTTCTTGCCTTGTCAATTTTTGCCATTCTAACTGGTGTAAGGTGGTATCTTAATGTGGTTTTGATTTGTATTTCCCTGATGGCTAATGATGATGAACATTTTTTCATGTGTCTGTTAGTATTTGTGTGTCTTCTTTAGAGAAGTGTCTGTTCATGTCTTCTGCCCACTTTTTGACTTGATTATTTGTTTTTTGGGTGTTTAGTTTGAGAAGTTCTTTGTAGATCTTGGATATCAGCCCTTTGTCATTTGCAAAAATCTTCTCCCATTCTGTGGGTTGCCTCTTTGTTTTGTTGACTGTTTTCTTTGCTGTGCAGAAGCTTTTTATCCAACAGTACATTAAAAGGATCATCCACCATGACCAAGTGGGATTTATCCCTGGAATGCAAGGGTGGTTCAACATTTGCAAATCAATCAATGTGATAGAACACATTAATAAGAGGAGAGAGAAGAACCATATGGTCCTCTCAATTGATGCAGAAAAAGCATTTGACAAAATACAGCATCCTTTCCTGATTAAAACTCTTTGTAGTGTAGGGACAGAGGGGACATTCCTCAATTTCATAAAATCCATTTATGAAAAACCCAGAGCAAATATCATCCTCAATGGGGAAAAGCTGAGAGCCTTTCCCTTAAGATCAGGAACACGACAAGGATGCCCACTCTTGCCACTATTGTTCAACATAGTACTAGAAGTCCTAGCAACAGCAATCAGACAACAAAAAGAAATAAAAGGTATCCAAATTGGCAAAGAAGAAGTCAAACTCTCTCTCTTCGCAGATGACATGATGCTTTAAGTGGAAAACCCAAAAGACTCCACCCCCAAATTATTGTGCTTTTTAAAAAAAATATTTATTTGAGAGAGAGAGAGCATGTGCAGTGGGAAGGGGCAAAGGGAGAGGGAGAAGCAGACACTCCACTGAGCAGGGAACCTGATGTGGGGCTCAACCCCAAGACCCTAAGATCATGACCTGAGCCAAAGGCAGACACTTAACCAACTGAGCCCACCCAGGCACCCCTTATCAGATTGTTTTTTGGTGTTGAGTTGTATAAGTTCTTTATATATTTTGGGTATTAGCCCCTTATCAGATATATCTTTTGCAAATATCTTCTCCCATTCAGTAGGTTGCCACTGAAAATTAAAAATAGAAATACCATATGATTCAATAATTCCACCACTGGGTATTTACCAAAAAAAACCCCACAAAAACACTAATTCAAAAAGATATATGCACCCCTATGTTTATTGCAATATTATTGACAATAGCCAAGATACTGAAGCAACCTAAGTGTCCATCAATAGACAAAAGGATAAGGAAGATGTGGTGTATATACACAATGGAACATTATGCAGTCATAAAAAAAGGAGATTGTTACATTTGTGACAACACGGATAGACCAGTAGGGTATTATGCTAAGTGAAATAAATCAGATTAGGAAAGACAAATATGATTATTTTCATATGTGGAATCTAAAAAAACCAAATGAATAAACAAAAAACAGAATCTATAAGTACAGAGAACAATTGATGGTTGCCAGAGGGGAGAGGGGTAGGGAATGGGCAAAATGGGTGATGGGGAGTGGGAGATACAGGCTTCCAGTTATGGAATGAGTAAGTCCCAGGAATAAAAGGCACAGCATAGGGAATATAGTCAATGATACTATAATAAAGTTGTATGGTGACAGATGGTGGCTACACTTCTGGTGAGCATGGAATAACATAGAAGTTGAATCACTATGTTGTACACCTGAAACTAATATAGCATTCTGGATCAACTATACTCAAAAAAATTTTTAGTTAAAAAATAAAGATAAAAAATAATAAAAATAAAATCTTTAAATATGTTATAGCTTCAAAAATATACATTGATTTCATGACCTGTTGAAATTTTTAAATTTCCTGTTAAAACTAGCTCATTTAGTTTTGTCATTTTTTTGTGTCCTGTTATAAAATGTTGAGGTAACTGATTAGGTCTCAGGATGCTGTATAGGAGTAGCTTATAACCACCACTCTATTTTCTATTTTTACCACTAGTGTTTTGGAATTATTGAAACATTTTTATGCACAGTATAAGAATTTTCATCAGAGAAATACTACTAATGGATTTCAAGAAAATCATCTGAAAGCAGATTCATGGGCAATATTATCATTATTTGAACACTGGCCTCTTCTTATCCTTTCTGTTTTTTTTTTAAACTAATGATAGAGTAAATTTAACAAAATATAACTACAAATTATAAGTCAGAATTATATGATATAAAAATCGTCAGCATGGCTAGCAGTATTTCACTGAGTCTTGAATATGATCATCTATTAATCATTATCTGTTCTCAAATACTTCTATTTTAAAATGAAACCATGTATTTTATTGTCTTATTTATTGATTTATAAATATCGACCATTTTTAATGATGTGAATCTCTAGAATACCTTGTGAACTTCTGAGGGTTCATAAATCACCAGTTTAAAATATGGACATAAGTCAAAGAGAAAATAGGACTTGATATAAAGAAATTAGAAGCCAAATTTGTGGCCATACTTTTTAAGTGCATAGGACTGAATTGCATATACATTGGTTATTAAACTTATCCCATTTCATCCTTTATTTCATCTTCATTTTCTATCCCATTTTTCTTTTGTTCCAATTTTTCTTATTTATTTTTGCATTCATATATATATATATACATGTTTCCTCAATTTCTCTTGGAAATTGGGAGTGAGGACGATTTCATTGGTAAATATTTATTGAAGTAGAGTTTATTTGCCATTTTTTTAAAATGTAGGAAATCTATATTCAGGTTCTGGAAAAATTGGCATTCTAAATAAAATTGTATTATGTGATATGATTTTACTTTATTGTATTAACATTAAACTTTATTCGGAGCAAGTTAAAATTGTTAGAATTAAAAAATGATTATTCTAATGTTTTCCAGCTGCTGATAGGTTATGAAAATGGTACTGTAGTATTCTGGGACTTGAAGTCTAAAAGAGCAGAACTAAGAGTTTATTATGATGAGGTAAGTGACTTCTACTGAAATATTTTAAAAGAGTATTATGACTTTGTGCCTGTTTTCTACTTGTAAGCTTTGTATATTACCAATATTTTTATCATTAACTGGGTCTGACCCAGTGTCTCATACTGCGTGTTGGCATTTGCCCAAGTTCCAACTCTGGATCGTTCTCCTGAATGAGAATTCTGCCTTGATTGACTATTTTTGGGCCCTTTCTGGCATCTTAATATACATTGATGCTTATTACTTATCCTTTTCCTTCCATTAGGTTACATGGTTATTATGTCTTGCCTCATTATCCTTAAGATCTCTAAAACATTATTCACACCTTTCTTAGAAAATTCTTTTTCTGTGGCAGACCTCTTTTAAGAGGTCAGTTCGAAAGGCCTTATCTCAGAATAAAGATTGATTTTGTAAATAGTAATACTTAATAATAAGGGTAAGATCTTAAAGTGAGTTTTATTGTACATAGTTGAGATTTGGTTAGGTTTTTACTTTAGTTGTTCCAAGGTTGATTCTAGGCCATTAAGGATATCCCCCTTCAGAAGAAGTTAATGTGAAGATAGCCTGGGGCAAAAAGTGAAAAAGGGTAATTACCTCTTATAGTTTTGGGAATAAAGGTGATCATGTAAGCTCTAAATTCAATTTTAAAAATGGTGGAGTAGGGAGAGAGAGGAAGAAAATACAGTCAATAATCATTGTCTGGTATCACCTGCACTTATATGAGAAGAATGCAGAATTTAAGGCAACACTGATATAAATAGAAAGAAAAAATTTTTAAAAAACAACACATTACTTTGTGTGCTACCTCCCATCCCCTCATAACAGTTGACTTTTTCAGTTTTGGTGCTTAAAGATATATGCCTTCGGGTATCTCATAGCTATACACACCCCCAATTCATTTCTTAATAGTTCTGGCAAACTAAGATTTTATGGTATATATAAGATACTTCTCGTAGTGACAAAGAGTTCAGGGGTAAATGATATAGCAACTGGGTAATTTGGTCATTGGTGAAAAATACTGTCTGGCAGGTGATGTCTTACAATTATGCTCTTTGTGATGAACTTCTAGGGCATTTTGAATCATAAGGAAAGAAGGTCCTGGGAAGCTAAGCTAGATTTTTCTTTTATTAAATATACAAAGTACAAAGATGATATTAGATTCCTCTCTCAAAGCTAGTAGCTAGATAAGAGTACAAATATTATCTGAGTATTTAGCTAGTTGGAAATAGAGTAGGTCATCTAAAAAGGAAATCCAGAGGTTTTTTTAACCTAAAACATTGTAGAAGAAAGACTTCTAATCTTAAAAAGTGAGCAAAAATAATTTTGCAATGAAGTGTTTAAATAAGCATTAGCAATGTTTAAGTCGAGTACTACACTATATCTACTTTATACCTAGAAATAATTTTAAATATTGACTTATACATGTATATATGCGTGTAATCTATTTACTTTGATGCATAGTTATATATCCTATCATTTTAATGGAGATAGTTATATACATTATTTTACTGCCAAACTTTTAAAACTTTCCTTAGCACTTTACCTCTGATATTTAGAAATAATTCTTAATACTATTATGAAGTGGTTTCTAATAAGTTATCAAAGATCTCTTGATTACTATACATAGTGATCCCGTCATAGTCTTTTAAGTTCCTCATTAAACCTGTGTCTTTACATCAGCCCCTCCTTCCTAAAATGGTTTCTTCCCTTGTTTTTGTCTTTCTACCTCACTTTTCACCCTTCCTTTCTCTATCACTGATTCTTTCCTTACTTTCCTTTAAATTATAGATACTCTTCAGGATTTTATGTCTTCACCCTCTTCATTTCACCTCCAGTTTACATTTATATCTTCTCCCATCATTTCAAATATTAATTTTATTCTAATAAATTTAAAATCCTTGGATCTCTCACCCTTACCTTTCTCCTGACCTCTTGATCTGTGTATCTAAAAATCTGTTGCATAAGCCCAGATAAATATCTCATTGGCACTGAATTTACACTTCAAGACCTAAACCTTGTTCTGTGTTCTCTTTTTCAGTTTTAAAATTTTGATTATTTATTTGTTTGTAACCCTCAGAGTCATATTTGATCCTTTCTCCTCTATATATCATATGCTATCAGTTTTATAGTCTCTTAATTCTGTTTTTATGTTGTCTTTCATTCATTTCTTCTTTTTTCATTCCCACATTCAATTGTCTAGTCTAGGTTGTTATATTTTTCCTAAAAGACTATGGTAGCCTTTTAACTAATTGCTTTTCCTCTGATATCTTACCTTTTCAGTATATCTTTCACTAATAAGATTATCATTTTAAGCCATAGGTCATGTAATTCTCTACCTCAGAACCTTTGAATGGCTCCCAATTATCAACAATACAAAGGCTTTATTACTTTACATGAGATTCAAGGCCCTGATGTTATTTTTCCCTTTAGTTTAATGCAGTGTATCCTTCTGTACACTCCTCACACTTCAGACATATTACTATCTCCAAAACGTATTATTTATTTCCTACCTTCAAGCCTTTGCTCCAGCTAATTCCTCACCATAAACTCCCTTCTTTCCTCTTTTGTGTATCAAAATCCTATTCAACTGTAGCCACTGTAAAACTATTTCAACTACCAAAGTAGCCCCTTGAATAGCCATGGGTGAATTGAAAGTTTTGTTTTGTAAATCCAAGATAATTTTCACAAATAACTACATGAATTTACATATTAGCTGTGAAAGTTTTATTTTATTACATTAATATTTCTAAATAATCTCTCACAGAGAAAACTCTCAGAGTTTGATATGAGGGTAGCCTTTTAATTCCTTCACTAGATGCTGTTTTTCCTTTTTTCATATTGGTACCCAGCTTTTTAGGTTTCCTTTCTCTTTTTTGTTTTGGAGAACCTCGATCACAGCCGCTGAGTTGACCAACCAGCTAGTGTTTTATCTTCCACATTTTGTTTTCTATCTTTTAAAATTCTTCTTGAATTAGTTGTATTTGTGTGTTTTTTTTTTTAGTAAACCCTTAAAGTTGTTTTTTAAGAAAGGGGTAAGGTATAATGAAATTAAAAGAATTGGATGGTTATCCATTAAATCTATTCAAATGCCAGCTCTTCAGTAATACTCTGACACTCTCTAATAACAAGCTGGTTTTATATGCTTACTCTTTTGTACAATAAGTATATTTCTTTTATGGTACTTATTTTGCTTTTGTGTTGTAGCTGTTATTTTTCTATTTGTCTTCTCTAGTAGGTAGAAATTCAGTAAGATAGGAAGAAGGGTTAGGGCTGGAGACTCTCTCTCTGCCCATACCATTCATAGCAAAGCAGTCTGAGAGAACTTTAAATTGACTGAGGTTCATCAAGTTAACACATAGAAGAAGCCTGAAGTGGCATTTCCCTTGAGCCACCTACAAAAGTGAGAATAAGCAAATAAGAAGATGACAAGTGTTTTCTTTCTGTCTCTACTGAACCCTGGCAAAAAAAAAAAAAAAAAAAAAAGTCTTTACCTAGTAATAAAGACCAGAGTGAGAGAAAACATAAGCCCAGGGTTTCATGTTATCTGTTTCATTTAATTAAATCTTACTTATCTTGAGATACAGCTCATATCCTACATCCTTTATGATATGTCTAATGATTACTCTAGCCATCAATTATCTGTAACTCTAATAATACTTCTTATTTAGAAAACAAATAATAGTTTTAAACACATATCTTAGGTTAGTATATCGTATATATATATATAAACAAATGTTAGAAGTTCCAAAAAATAACAATTATTAATTAATATTCATTTATTTCAGTCTTCCCTATTTTGCAGTTTTGAAAGTTCCTTTAAGTAAAGGGTAATGTTGTATATATCTGTTCAGCTTTTATGTCTACTAGGGCTTCTCTCATTGTGATTAACACATTATTGAAAGGCTATATAAACTTTATGATTTAGAAAGAATACAAGGTGTGGAAATATGTGATGACATTAATTATTCATTCAACAGATATTGAGTATCTACTTCATGCAAGGCACTGTGCTACCACTGGGAATAAAACAATATATGAAAATGGAATAATTACTTTTAAATTTTATGTAATTCAAATCTTCAGAGTAAACTTATAAAAAAGTTTTGAATCTTCTTGCTTAAACCCTAAATTGCCAAGTTAATTTAAAAATATATGTTAGGGGCAATATGGTAAAATGATTGAGAATATGGGTTTTGTAGTTAGATAGACATTGGCTTTGAATTGTGTGACCTGAGCACATATATCAGTTTCTGTAGGCCTATTTCACCATGTGCAAATTGGAAAAAATAATACCTGCTTTATAAAATTAATAGAGTTAATATCGGTACTTTGCCAAGGGGTCTGGCACATAGTAAGCCCTCAGCTGGTAGCTCTTAGTGTAAATTGTTATTTAAATTGGCGACTTTAAGTGGAAGTAAGCCTCTACCTTTCCAGAAATTATCTTCTGATAACCTTGCTTTTACTTCTATATAAATAATTTTTCAAAGGATCATATAGGATACAGGGAGGACATAGAATTTACAACAAAAAGCTCTAGGCTATAATGATATTATGAAATGTACTTAACTTTTCTTTATCTCAGGAGATGAGTTTTTATAGTCTTCTATAAGCCTATAGAGGATTGAAGCCAAAGATAGTATCATCTGGGTCAGAACAATTATGTATGTTTCTTAAGTATTGTTGCTATAATAATTTTATCTCAGAATATTTTTCCTTTGGAATATAGAATGCTATAACATATCAACTTTTTTCACCCTCTACTTGTTTTTAATTGCTATTTCATTAGGCTATCCATTCAATTGACTGGCATCATGAGGGCAAACAATTCATGTGCAGCCATTCAGATGGTAGCTTGACCTTATGGAACCTGAAAAGCCCAAGTCGTCCCTTCCAGACCACAATTCCACATGGTAAGGTGTATGCTTTCAAAAGAAATAAACTGAAAGTACAGTGCCTTGACTTGACGTACAACAGGTGGTATCAGTGTGTTTGGAAGAAAGTGATAGGATGTAGCTTCTGATTCTAAATACCTCTTTGTATCTCCTTCAGATCCCCACATTTTACCCCAAACTTTCTGTACTTCCCCTCTCCCTGTTTATCCACTTTCCTACTTTGTGATACTTATATATAGACCTTTCCAACCAAAAATTGGATAATGTATGATTGATGTATCTGAAGGAGTCTTCAGGGTTAAGGAGGTAGTGAGAATGACATTATATAGATCTGACTTTCAGACCTAATTCCTATACTGTTTTGGCATTTTCTAGATTCTCTCATTTATTTCCATTTCTACTATTTGATTCCACCAAATATGAGAACTATGGTTTTTACTGTGTATTGTATTTCTTATCTTCCTTATCAAAAGGAAGTATTTAAGGTTTATGTTCTACCTGTCTACCTAACTGAAAAAAATAAAAAGTTCAAATGAATGAATATCTTTTATTCAGATGATCATATTATTTCTGAGAATATTAGTGGTAATCTGAGTTCCATATTTTCCTCTTACCATTGGTTTTTTGTAAGAATAGAGAGGTCAAAACCTAGCAGTTAATCAAACACATTCTATTTTATAATTTCTGAGCACTTATTGTAGTATCACATTTATAAAATTTAGTATTATGTTTTTTATAATTGGTGACGCATAAATCACAAGATGAAATTATTCCAACTTGTGTTGGTCTGCCCTTTTTTGTACCATGCCCTTTTTTGTTGCATGCTCCACCTTCAAATGTTTAAATTATTACAACATTTAACCTAGCAGCTTTAGAGATTACTTTGCTTTTACACACTTAGTGTAAAGATGCTTCATGTAAAGATTGCCATTATGGAAACCTTGGATAGGTATTTGCTATACATCCCACTCAGATAGAATTATTTGTTTCTATGATGAGTTTAGTTCCTCTGTCCACCCCCTACCCCCATTCCTTATGCCTTTTATTTGTATGTGTATTATATGATTTATTCATAAATTTTCTACTTCTATTCTTCTCAACAGTCAACTTCTATACAAGTTCTTTTTGGCTTGATTGGATATTTGATACTTTCATATGTTTCACCATATCCATATTTATCAGTTTGGGTTGTTTTCTATACACTTGACCCTTGAACAATGTGGGGGATGGGGCACTGATCCTCATGCAGTTGAAAATTCACATATAACTTTTGACTCCTCCAGAGTCAACAGCCTACTGTTCACTAGAAGCCTTACTGATAAACATAGTCAATTAACACATATTTTGTATGTTATGTGTCATATACTGTATTCTTACAATTAAGTAAGCTAGAAAAAAGAAAATATTATTAAGAAAATAATAGGAAGAAAAAATACATTTACAGTACTATATTTATTTTAAAAAATCTATTCATTTGAATTAGTATTTTTGTATTCTTTGGCTAAATACCTAGTAATGTAACAGCTGGATTGTAGGGTAGTTCTATTTTTAACTTTTCGAGGAAACTCCATATTGCTTTCCAGAGTAGCTTGTACACCTGAAACTAATATTACACTGTATGTTAACTAACTAGAATTTGAATAAAAACTTAAAAAACTATGTATAGGTGGACCCATACAGTTCAAACCCATGCTGTTCAAGGGTCAACTGTAATTCTGTTTTCCTGTTGAAAGAGATGAAATTCTGTTCACAGGTTGTTGAAAACATCAGCATCTGTGTCTCATAATATATACAGCAGATTAAATTCCTGCTGCCTCATGATGATTTGAAGCAAATATCAGTGATTTTGACATATTCTTCAGGTTCATTCTGTTACATTTCATTTCAGCTATTTTTATTTTAGAAAATAAAAATTTCTCTAAGTAGTACTTTAGCTGTATCCTATAAGTTTTGATATTAATTTTATTAAAAATGTGTAATATTCATTAATATTTAGTTTGAGGTATTTTCTAATTTCTATTATAATTTTCCATAGACCTATGAGTTAGACATTTGTTTTCTAATTTCTAAAAAATATGTTTTGTTATAGATTTTTAAATTAACTGTAGTCAGAGAACATGGCATGATACTAGTTCTACAAAATTTACTGTGATTTGCTTTAAATTAGACATACACAATTAATTGCCATGAAGTTCCAATTATGCTTGAGAAGAATGTACATTTCCTGTTACGCAAAGGTCAAACTTGAAATTGTGTTTTCTTTGTACTATAAATCTTTGCTTAGTTTTTTTTTTAAGATAGCTGCTATTTTTTTATTTAAATTCAATTAGCCAAGGTATAAGTACATCATTAGTTTTTGATATAATGTTCAATGATTCATTAGTTCAGTCTAACACCCAGTGCTCATCATATCACGTGCCCTCTTCAATGCCCATCACCCAGTTACCCCTTCCCCCACCCACCTCCCTTTCTGCAACCCTCAGTTTGTTTCCCAGAGTCAAGATTCTCTTATGGTTCGTCTCCCTCCCTGATTTTTTATTGTTTGATTTTTCAATTTTGAGAGAGATAAGTTAAAATCTCTATTACTCTGGATTTTTCCCTGAAATTTTGTTCATTCCTGTTTTATATACTTTTTAAATCAAGTAGGTCAAGGTGGTTGATAGCATTAATCAAATCCTTGGATTTTACTGATATTTGACTAGTGCTATCAATTTCTGAAAGTGGTATTAAAATTTCCTAACAATTGTAGAATTATCTACTTTTCACTTTATTTGGTCTTTTTGTTTCATGTATTTTTGAGGCTTAATTGTTAGGCATCCATTAGGTTTTCCATAGAGAGCATATAGTCAGGTCTTTTTTATTCAGTTTTATAACATTTAGTTGGAGTGTTCAGTCTATTAATATTAAATGTAATTACTGATGGAAATGGATTTAAGTATACCAAGTTACTGTTTGTTTTCTGTTGGTCCGGTCTTTTTTTGTTGTTGTTCCCTTTTTCTCCCCTTTTTGCCTCTGGATTATTTGAAAGTTTTTATTAGAATTCCATTTTAATTTACGTTTAGGCATTTTATCTTCAGACCTTTTATTTTGGTCAGTTACTCTAGGGATTATAGTATACTTCCCTAACTTTTCAGTCTATTAGAGTTAACATTGGAGCACTTCACAAAAAAATGTAGAAGCTTCATAATCCTATATATTTATTTACTTTTATTTACTTTTGCAGTAGTTATATGTATTACTTCTAAATACATTGTTATAATTTTTGCTTTAAGTAGTCTTAAGTATTTTTTAATTAGAAGGAATATATTCTTTTGTGTTTTATAATTTCTCTTAATATAATTTTATATTTATGAATTTTTATGATTTCATTTGTTCCTGAAGATACAGGAATATCACTTATCATTTCACTTAGCTTTCCTTTAAAAATTCCTCTTTTTTGCTTTTATTCTTGAGGGACATTTTTGCTGGATGTAGATTTCTGAGTTCACAGTTTGTATGTGTGTATGTTGTTTTTAAGTTGCTACACACTTTAAAAATATTCCACTATTTTCTGGTTTACATAGTTTCTGAGTGAGAAATGTGTGGTGTTTTGACTTTTGGTTCCCCTGTGTATAATGTGTCATTTTCCCCTGGCTACTTTCAAAATTTTGTAACTTTTATTTCCAACAATTTGACTATGATATGCCTAGTTTGTTTTCTTCAAGTTCATTCTATTTAGGGTTCTACTGAGCTACAGAGCTTCTTACATTTAGAAATTTGTATCTTTCATAAAATTGGGGAAAATTTCAGCTTTTTATTTTTTCAAATATGTTTTTCTGCTCCAACCTCTCTCTACCTCTCTTTCTGGGACACCAGTTACCTGACTGGTAGAATTTTTGGTATTGTCTCACATGTTTCTGAGCCTCTCTTTTTTTGTTGTTGTTAATCATTTTTTTCTCTGAATTTCAAGTTGGATAATTCACATTGATCTATCATCAATTTAACTGCCTTTTTCCTCTGTAATTTTCATTCAGCTATTGAACCCTTAAGTTATTTTTATTTCAGATATTTATTCCACTTGCTACCTTTTTATATTTTCTATTTTTCTGAAGAGATTTCCTCTTTTCGTTATGAGTCCTTTCCTTCCTTTTCTCTTTCCCTTCCCCTTTCCCTTTCCACATTGAGCTTAGTTATAATTGCTGCTTTAAATCTTTGTTTGATGATACCAAAATCTGCTTCGCCTTGATGTTGGCCTCTGTTCATAAGAATGGCTCACATTTTTCTGCTTCTTCACATATCTAATAATTGGAAATGTATATTATGGATATTATGTTGTATATACTATAGAATATATACTTTTGTTACCCAATTCCTCCCTAGCCATATGTCTTCTAAACTGGGGAACCATATCTAGATTATTTTTCTACAAATCAATATTTTCTATACTACAAAAGTAGGCTTTGTCTGAAACTCAGATTATTGAACAGTAGTGGGAAAAGAGGGAGGGTGACCACAGACGAGTTTACTTTAGTACCTATTTCACTTGAGATTAGCACTGTGGTGACATTGCCCTTGTTGTAGCTGGTTTTCACTAGTATTAGAGACATTATTTTTCTTTCACAGTAAATTTTAATGGTTTCAAATACTTATTCTTCAATTATAATGCCTTCAGCTAAACACACACATACACACACACATGCAATCTACACACATGATCTTAAACCAAATCCCATGTAATACTTAATAGTGACATTGTTGTTCAGAAACAGGACAGAGATGTCAACAATTATCACTGTTATTTAACATTTTCCTGAAAATATTATCCAATGTATTTAGACTTGAAAAGGAAATATGATATTTAAAAGTTTAGAGAGTTCAAAATTATAATTACTTTTTTGGTAATGTAATTGCACAACTAAAAAATAAAAACTAATTAGGAATACTATTGAGTATAACATGAGAACTCTATACAAAACAAAATACAATGGGTGGATAAAACCATTTAAAAAAATAGCATCCATAAAAATACCTGGATGTAAACCTTAAAATAACAGTGAGGTATTATTTCTGCTAAAGGACATAAAGAAGACTGAATAATGAAAAAATACCCTATGTCTGCATGGGTAGATTCATTATTATAAAGATGTTAGCTCCCCCCATATTAATTCAAAATTCACTTTGTTCCCAAGAAAAATAACAGGTTTTAAAAATTAGACAAGCTTATGTGCAGCAAAAATAAACATGAAAATAGGAAAAAATATTTGAACAAGGAGTAATGGTCAATTATAGGCAGTTTGGAAGGTTAGATGCCCTAAACAATTCTTGCTGAAATAAATACTTACTGAAATGAAATAAATTTATTTTTTAATATGTCATTGAGCTAACAACCACAAAAACAAGGTAAACTAAGATCCCAAAAAACATTGTTAAACTAGAAATGCTGAGAGATAAATGGTAAAGATAGAATTTGTATTTTTTTAAAAGATAGTGTTTATTGATTTGAAAGAAAGAGAGAGTAAGCGTGAGCAGAGGGTGGAGGGGGGAGAGGCGGGGCAGAGAGAGAGGGAGAAGCAAACTCCCCACTGAGCATGGAGCCTGACATGAGGGCCTCATCCTAGGACCCTGAGATCATGACCTGAGCCGTAGTCAGACGCTTAACTGACTGAGCCACACAGGCACCCCTTGTCTGCAGTTTTATGCTACACTTCAGAGAACTTAAACTTCTATTAAAAAAATACAAATTTATTGAAATATAATTCTCAGTTCACTAAAGTGTACAATTCAATGGTTTTAGTATATTCAGAGTTATGCAACCATCAACACAATCTAATTTTAGAATATTTTTGTCATCCCCAAAAGAAATGCCATACTCATTAATAGTCATCCCATCCCTACTCCTCCAGCATTATTAGGCAACCACTGGCCTTCTTCTGTCTCTATAGATTTGACTGTTCTGGACATTTCATATAAATAAACTCATACTAAATGTGGTCTTTCATGACTGGTTTTTTTCACCTAGCATAATGTTTTCAAGGTTCATCCATGTCATAGCAAGTCTAACTATTTCTGGTGAATAATATTCCATTGTGTAGATATACCGCTTTTATCTACTCATCACTTAATGGACATTTGAGTTGTTCTTATATTTTGATTATTCTGAATTATTCTGCTGTGAATGTTTATGTACAACTTTTGTGCCAGCATATATTTTCATTTCTCTTTGGTATATATCCAAGAATGGAATTACCGGATCATATGACAACTCATATTTAACATTTTAAGGAACTGCCAAATTGTATTCCAGAGTCCTCAGGCTTTTACATACTCACAAGCAATATTAGGTTTCCAACTTCTCCACATCTTTATCAACATTTGTTAATATCTATCTTTTATTATAGCCATCCTAGTAGATATGCAGTAATAGCTCCTTGTAGTTTTGATTGGCATTTCCCTAATGAATAAAGATATTGAATATCTGTTCATGTGCTTATTTTCATTTCTAATATTCTTTGGAGAAAGTTGATTGAGTTCCTTTGCCCATTTACAAATTGGGTTTTTTTTTTAATTTAATTTAATTTTATTGTTATGTTAGTCACCATACAGTACGAAAACAATGAATCATGGAACACTACATCAAAAACTAATGGTGTACTGTATGGTGACAAACTGGGTTTTTTAAAATTATTATTATGGAGTTGTAGCAGTTCATTATATAGTCAACCCTTGAACAACACAGGATTTGGGATGCTTACCCTCTGTGTAGTAGAAAATTCACATATAACTTTTTTTTAATTGAAGTATAATTAACATACAATATTATATTAGTTTCAGGTGTACAGCATAGAGATTCAACAACCCTATATGTTATGCTGTGCTTACCACAGTAAGTGAAGTTATCATCCATCACCGTACAAAGTTATTACAATATTATTGACTATATTCCCTTTGTTATACTTTTCATCTTCATATTTATTTTATAACTAGAAGTTTGTACCTCTTAATCTTTTTTTATCTATTTCACCTATCCCCCACCCAACTCCCCTATGCTCCCCATCAGTTCTCTGTATTTCAATCTGGGTTTGAAATACCATATGAAGTCATATGGTATTTGCCTTTCTCTGTCTGACATTTCACTCAGTATAATACTGTCTAGGTCTATCCACATTGTCACAAATGGCAAGATATGATTTTTTTTGTGGTTGAGCAATATTCCATTGTGTGTGTGTGTGTGTATGTGTGTACACACAAAATCTTCTTTATCCATTCATCTATGGATGAACACTTCCATTTTTTTTTTGGCTACTGTAAATAATGCTGCAATAAACATGGGGTGCATATATCTTTTTGAATTAGTGTTTTTGTTTTCTTTGGGCAAATACTGAGTAGTGGGACTACTGGATTATATGATATTTCTATTTTTAATTCTTTGAGACATCTCCATGCTGTTTTCCATGGTGGCTGCACCAGTTTACATTCCCACCAACAGTGCACTAGGGTCTCTTTCCCTCCACATCCTTGTTATTTCTTGTCTTTTTTATTCTAACCATTTTGACAGGTGTAAGGTAACATCTTATTGTGGTTTTGATATGCATTTCTCTGAAAAGTGATGTTGGCTATCTGTATGTCTTCTTTGGAAAACGGACTATTCAAGTCCTCTGCCCATATTTCAATCAGATTGGGGTTTTTTTTGGTGTCAAGTTGTATAAATTCTTTATATATTTTGGATATTAACCCTTATCAGATATATCATTTACAAATATCTTCTCCCATTCAGTAAGTTGCCTTGTCATTTTGTTGGTGGTTTCCTTCAATGTACAGAAGCCTTTCATTTTGGTGTGGTCCCAATAATTTATTTTTGCTTTTGTTTCTCTTACCTAAGGAGATGTACCTAGAAAAATGTTGGTAAAGCCAATGTCAAAGAGACTACTGCCTATATTTTCTTCTAGGAGTTTTATGGTTTGGGGTCTCATATTTAGGACTTTAATCCATTTTGAGTTTATTTTGTTTATGGTATAAGAAAATGGTACAGTTTTATTCTTTTGCATGCTGCTGTTAAGTTTTCCTAACATCATTTTTGGAGACTGTCTTTTCCCCATTGGATATTCTTGCCTCCTTTGCCATAGATTAACCGACTATATAAGCATGGGTTTATTTCTGGGCATTCAATTCTGTTCGATTGGACTGTGTGTCTCTTTTTGTGCCAGTACCAGACTGTTTTGATTACTACAGCTTTGTAGTAAATCTTGAAATCTGGAATTGTGATACTTCCAGCTTTGTTCTTTCTCAAGATTGCTTTGGCAAGTCAGGGTCTTTTGTGGTTTGATACAAATTTTAGGATTATTTGTTCTAGTTTTGTGAAAAATGCTGTTGGCATTTTGATAGGGATCATTGAATTTGTCAATTGCTTTGGGTAGTATGGACATTTTAATGATATTCTTTCAATCCATGAGCAGGGGATACCTTTACATTTGTTTTCATCTTTAATTTCTTTCATCATGTTTTATAGTTTTCAGAGTACAGGCCTTTCACCTCCTTGGTTACATTTATCCCTAGGTATTTCATACTTTTCAGTCCAATTGTAAGTGGAATTGTATTTATTTATTTATTTTTCTGCTACTTCATTATTTGTGTATAGAAATGCAACAAATACTTGTATATTAATTTTGTGCCCTGCAACATTACTAAATTCATTTATTACTTCTAATAATTTTTTGGTGGAGGCTTAGGATTTTCTGTCATGGCATCTGCAAATACTGACAGTTTTACTTCTCCCTTCCCAGTTTGGATGCCTTTTATTTCTTCTTATTGTCTGATTGCTGCAGCTAGGACTTCCAGTACTGTGTTAAAAAGTGGCAAGAGTAGACAGCCTTGTCTTGTTCCTGATCTTAAAAGAAAAGCTTTCAGTTCTTCACCATTGAGTATGATGTTACCTGTGGTTTTTGTTTTATATTGATTTTATAATGTTTAGGTATGTTCCCTCTAAACTCATTTTATTAAGAGTTTTCATCATGAATGGATGTTGAAATTTATCAAATAATTTTTGTGCATCTATTGAGATGATCATATCATGTTTATCCTTCATTTTGTTAGTGTGATATATCATATCACATTATTTGCAAATATTGAACCATCCTTGCATCCCTGGAATAAATTTCACTTGATTGTGGTGACTGATCCTTTTAATATATTGTTGAATGCAGCTTGTTAATATTTTGTTGAGTTTTGCATCTGTGTCCATCAGGGATCTTGCCCTATAGTTTTCTTCTTTGTAATGTCTTTGTCTGGTTTTATTATCAAGATATGGCTGACTTCATAGAATGTATTTAGAAGTTTCCCTTTTTCTTCTTTCTTTTGGAATAGTTTGAGAAGAGATATTAACTCTTCTTCAAATGTTTGGTAGAATTCACCTGTGACTCAATCTGGATGTGGACTTTTGTTTATTGGAAGTTTTTTTGATTATCTGTTGAATTTCATGACTAGTAATTGATCTGTTTAGATTTTCTATTCCTTCCTGATTCAGTTTTGTAAATTTCTATGTTTCTAGGAATTTATTCATTTCAAGTTTGTCCACTTTATTGACATATAATTTTTGTGGTAGTTTCTTAGAATCTTCTGTATTCCTTCAATTTCAGCTGTTATTTCTCCTCTTTAATTTCTGATTTTATTTATTTGGATCTACCCTTTTTTTGGTTTTGATGAGTCTGACTAAAGGTTTATCAATTTTATTTATCCTTTCAAAGAAACAACTTTTAGTTTCATTGATTTTTCTGTTGATTTTTTAGTCTTATTTCATTTATTTCTGCTGTTATCTTTATTATTCTCTTCCTTTTACTAACTTTGGGCTTTGTTCTTATTTTCTAGTCCTTTTAGGTGTAGGATTAGATTGTTTATTGGAGATTATTTTTGTTTCTTGAGGTAGGCCTGTATTGCTCTAAATTTCCCACTTAGAACTGTTTTCACTGCATCAAAGATTTGGACCACTGTTTTTTCATTTTTATTCCTCTACATTTTTCTTTTTAGAGAGAGCAAGCATGAGTGAGGAGTAGGGGTAGAGGGAGAGGGAGACTGAGAATTCCCAACAGGCTCCATACCCAGGACAAAGACCAGTGCGAGGGCCAATCTCATAACCCTGAGATCATGACCTGAGCCAAAATTGAGTCTGATGCTTAACCAACTGAGCCGTCCTGGTGCCCCCATGTATTCTTTAATTTTCTATTTGATTTCTTCATTGACCCATTGGTTGTTAGTAATATGTTGGTAGTCTCCTTGTGTTTAGGTTTTTCCATTTCTTTTTTCTTGTGATTGTCTTGTGGTTTCATATTGTTGTGGTCAAAAAGGATGTTTGATATGATTTCAGCAATCTTACATTTATTGAGACTTGTCTTGTGGCCTAACATGTGATCTATCCTGGAGAATGTTTCACGTATACTTGAACAGAATGTGTATTCTGTTGTTTTGGGATGGAATGTTCTGCATATTTCTGTTAAGTTATTCAAAGACACAAAGACACCATTTCCTTATTGCTTTTCTGCCTAATCTATCCATTGATGTAAGTGGTGTGTTATAGACCTCTACTATTATTGTATTGCTGTCAATTTCTCCCTTTATGTGTGTTAATATTTTTGTTTTATGTTTTTGGTGCTCCAATGTTGGCTACATAGATATTTACAATTGTTATATCCTCTTGTTGTATTAACCCCTTTATCATTGTATAGTCCCCTTGTCTCTTGTTACAGTTTTTGTTTTAAAGTCTATTTTGTTTGATATAAGTATTGTTACCCCATTTTGGTTTTTTTTCACTTTCATTTACATCATCTTTTTCCATCCTTTCACTTTAAGTCTGTATGTGTCTTTAGGTCTGAAGTGAGTCTTTTGTAGGCCACATATAGATGGTTTGATATTGTATTTTTATTTATTCCACCACCCTATGTCTTTTGATGAAGGCATTAGACCATTTACATTTAAAGTAATTATTGTACTGTTGACATTTTGTCAATTGTTTTCTGGTGATTTTTGTAGTTCTCTTTTCATTTCTTTTTCTCTTGCTCCTTTGTAATCAGTATCTTTCTTTAGTGTTATGATTGGTTTTCTTTCTCTTTATTTCTTGTGTATGAATTATAGGTTTTTGGTTTGTGGTTACTGTGAGTTTCATATATAACATTCTAAGTATATAGAAGTATATGTTAATTTGATGGTCATTTAAGTGTGAATACATTCTAAAATAACTTTATTTCTCCTTCACATTTTATGTATATCTTATCATAATTACATCTTTTTATTTTGTGTACCCCTTAACTAATTTCTTAGATATAATTAACTGTATTATTTTTTTCTTTTAACCTCAAACTAGCTTTATAAGTGATTGCTCTATTATCTTTACTTAATGACATTTTTTTTCCTTTTGTGATTTTCTTCTAGTTTTGGCCTTCTCTTTTCCACTTAAAGAAGTTCCTTTAACACTTATTGTAAGGCCAGTTTAGTGGTGATGACCCTTTAACTTTTCTTTGGGAAATTCTTATTTCTCCTTCAATTCTGAATGATAACCTGCTGGATAGAGTATTCTTGGTTGTAGGTTTTTTCTCTTTTCAGCACTTTGAATATATCATGCCACTCCATTCTGGCCTGCAAAGTTTCTGTTGAAAAATCACTTGATAGCTTTATGGGACTACCTTTGCACATAACTATTTGCTTTTCTCTTGCTGCTTTTAAAATTCTATCTTTAATCTTTCTTTTTCCTTTTTTTATTTCAATTTTTATTTAAATTCTAGTTCATTAACATAAATGTAAAATTGGTTTCAGGTGTAGAATTTAATGATTCATCACTTACATATAACACTCAGTGCTCATCACAAGTGCCCTCCTTAATACCCATCACCCATTTAGCCCATCCTTCACCCACCTCCCTCCATCAACCTTCAGTTTGTTTTCTATAGTTAAGAGTCTTATGGTTTGCCTACCCCCTCTTTTTTTCCCTATGTTCATCTATTTTGTTTCTTAAAATACACATATGAGTGAAATCATATGTTATTTGTCTTTCTCTGACTTCTTTTGCTTAGCATTAATACATTCTAGCTCCATCCAAGTCATTGCAAATGGCAAGATTTCATTCTTTGTGATGGCCGAGTAATATTCCATTGTGTGTGTGTGTGTGTATACACACATACCATATCTTCTTTATCCATCGGTCAATGAAACTTGGGTTCTTTCCATAATTTGGCTATTGTTGATAATGCTGCTATAAACATCAGGGTGCATATGTCCCTTTGAATCAGTACTTTTGTATCCTTTGGGTGAATACATAATAGGTCATAGGGTCCTAGGGTAGTTCATTTTTAACTTTTTGAGGAACAGCCATATTATTGTTCACAGTGGCTGCACCAGTTTGTATTACCACCAACAGTGTAGGAGGATTCTCTTATTTCCTGTGTTGTTAATTTTAGTCATTCTGACAGGTGTGAGGTGGTATCTCACTGTGGTTTTAATTGGCATTTCCCTGATGATAAGTGATGTTGAGCATCTTTTCATGTGTTAGCCATCTGGATGTTTTCTTTGGAAAATGTCTATTCATGTCTTCTGCCCATTTCTTAACTGGATTATTTGTTTTTTGGGTGTTGAGCTTGATAATTTCTTTATAGATTTTGGATACTAATCCTTTATCAGATATATCATTTGCAAATATCTTCTCCCATTTCACAGGTTGTCTTTTAGTTTTGTTGATTGTTTCCTTCACTGTGCAGAATCTTTTTATCTTGATGAAGCCCCAATAATTCATTTTTGCTTTTGTTTCCCTGGCCTCCCTAGTAAGAATTTGCTTCAGTTGAGGCCAAAGAGGTTGCTGCCTGTATTCTCCTCTAGGATTTTGATGGTTTCCTGTCTCACATTTAGGTCTTTATCTTTAATCTTGTACATATTTAATTATTATGTGTCATGGTGTGGACCTCCTTAGATTAATCTTGTTTGGAACTTTGCTTTCTGAGCCTGGATGTCTGTTTCCTCCCCCAGGTTATTGAAGTTTTCAGCTATCACTTTTTTCAAATAAGTTTTGTGCCCTTTTCTCTCTCTTCTCCTTCTGAGATGCCTATAATGAGAATGTTTGTTTACTTGATGTTGTCCAAGGTAGTCCTTAATCTATGCTCATTTTTTACAATTATTTTTTTCTTTTTTGCTGCTCAGGCTGGGTGTTTTCCATTACCCTGTCTTTCAGATCACTTCTGCACCTTCTAATCTACTGTTGATTACCTCTAGTGGATTTTCCATTTCAGTTATGGTATTCTTCAACACTAATGATGGTTTTTTATATATTTAATCTCATATTAAAGTTCTCACTGAGTTCATCCTCTCTTTTCTCCAGTCCATTGAGCATCTTTATGACCATTACTTTTGAACTCTATCAGGTAGGTTGCTTATCTTTGTTTCATTTAGTTCTTTTTCTGAGGCTTTGTCTTGTTCTTTCATTTGGAACATATTCTTCTGTCTCCTTATTTTACTTGACTTTCTTTGTTTCTGTGAGTTAGGTGCAACAGCTACTTCTTCTAAATTTGAAGGAATGATCTTGTGTATTGTCATCCCCTGTGTAGACTGTATGTGCCTGGTGACTTTGGTTGGTTATTTGGAGCAGTGGCTGTTGTGTACTATGGGTCATGGGGCACTCTGTGCTGGGAAATCTGGTGGTATGGATGAAACTGAAATGGGTATGGGCCAGGGTGGTCCTAGGGTCTCCACACAGAGAGTGACATGCCAGGACAGCTGAAGTGGGTGTAAGCTGTGTTGGGGGGCTGGAATCCTGGGACTCTACACAGAGTGCACCCTGGCAGGATGGCTGAAGCCAAAGTGGGTACAAGCTGGGATGTCCTGGGGCTCTCCACACAAAGAACACCCAAGCAGGATAGTTAAACCTGAAGTGGGTGCCAGGCAGGGTTGGGAATGGGGGCATCCTTGGGCTCTCCATGCATAAGGTGCCCTGGCAGGATGGCTAAAACTGATGTTAGTGCAAGTTGGGGTGTCCCAGAGTGATTCACACAGGGGGAACCCTGGTGGGGAGGCTGGAAATGAGGCAGAGTGTGACCCATGGGTTCCCAGTGTGCTCCATGCAGAGGAAGCCCTAGTGGAGAAGCTAGAGCCAAAGTGGGCATGGACCAGGGGTTTCTGGAGTGCTCCATGCAAGGGGTGCCTGGTGAATTGTCTGGAGTCAACATTATATGGGCCTGGAGTATTCTGGAGTGCTTTGCACATGTGTCACTTTGGCAAAAAGGCTTGAGCTGTAGTGAGCACTGACAAGGAGTGTTCCAGTGTGCACTGCACTGGGGCTGTCTTGGTGGGATGGCTGGGGCTGGTGTGAGCTAGGGGCCCAGGGATATTGAGGTGGTGGGCTAGCTAAGGTGACTGGATCCTGCTCTTTTTCATGCTATCAAGGTGGAGAGGGGAATGTAAATCATGGTGCTTGCCAGGCTGGAGAAAGTTTCAGCAGCTCCCTCACCATTTGGTGAAGTTCTAGGGGTTGACCTTTTATATGGTAGTTGCTCTTCTAAACTGTGGCTTTTTTTCAGTGACCCAGGCCATCAACGGCTGGCATGGGCTAGGGGCCCAAGGCTTGCTGAGGTGGGAGGCCAACTATGGCACCTGGACCCTGCTCCCATCTTCATTTTCAAGGTGGAGGGGGGATCATAAACAGTGGTGCTTGCCAGCCCGCCAGCCTTAAGAACCTTTCAGCCCCTCCCATTTGGCTGGTTCCATTATATTCTAGTTGCCCTTTAAACCGTGACTTTTTTCTATGCCCCAGAACAGATGTGTCTGCTCATGGTTCCTTAGTCCTGTCCCTCCCCACTGTAGTTCACAGTGTTGGGGTTAGAGTTTCCCTTTGTTACTGTGTCTCCCTCTCTTGTGCTGTCTCTTTGTGGTCTCTATCTTTTGTTGTGCAGAAGCTGTTCAATGGGCTCTCAGTTCTTCTTCAGGAGGAATTGCTCTATTAGTAGGTGTAGATTTGGTGTGTCTATGGAGGGGGTGAGTTCAGGGTCTTCCTATGTCACCATCTTGGACCAGAACTCCCAAGTTCTATCTTTTAATGCTTAATCTAGCTTCTAGAAAATCATCTGCAAAAATCTGTAAATTTTTCTATCATAAAGTGAAACCATAATATTCTTAACTCCTACTTCATGTACTCCTACTATTCTCAACACTTCAAGTTTATCAATCACTTATTTGTTTATGGTACCTCATATTGTCAGTTTTATATATGCTTTGCTTAAACTAGTAAATTTTAAGTTTCCTAGTGGTCAGTTAGTTCTTTTTACTATGCCATTTAGTATAGTACTTTGAACATAAAGAGTAGCAATCAATGCAATTTTTATAACAATTTTTTACATAACATATAAACATATTTCAATTATTGACAGGCAATGAACATAATCAAAGTTGAAAACCTTCAGCCAAAAATTAATTATTGGAGTTGGAAATTGAAGTAAATCATTAATTAATTAATTAATTTAGGTATTATTCCTTTTTACTGTAATTAGTGGATAATACTAATGTGCACTGATTGAAAAATTGTAATTGCTCACACACACACACACATATATATAAACAACAGCAAATATACTGTCTTGATTTGATTAATACCTTGGCAATTATTAGAGAAGAAATGGATCAAAAATATATCAACTGAGGAAAATGGGTCTCTTTCCTTATTGTTATTTCCTTCAGTTCTCTCTGTTCCCACATGTTACCCAAACCAGGAATCACCAACCAGGTGTTTCTTACCCCTAAGACCACTGCTCAGAGTAAGTCCCTGAGCCAAAGTTCTCTCTTTGTAAGGCATCATGATCTACATATAATGTCAGTAATTCCTTTTTATATGTAATACAGATACTTTTAAATCTTTTTTACAGTGTGAATTATTATGACCAATATTTTATTATTGATTGCTTCTTTAGTTGACATAGGGTAAAAGAAAGAGAAAGCAAATTCAGAAAGCATGCCATGGAGCAGATAAGGTATGTTATATGCTGATACCCTGCCCTTTAAACAAATTAAATTATTTTGACATCCTATTTGGATTACGATTGTGCCATTCTGAAGCTATCCTGAAAATTTAAACTTAAATGCACATAAACGTCTATCTACATGATAGGTATCTGTGTCTATAAACAGTTGTGGCAATACAAGAATAAATAAGGGTACTTATTAAAATAAAAAAGAAACAAACGTATCACAAAAATGTCAATTTTATCAAAATGAGACATAGAATTATAAGCAAAATCACAACTGAAAGATGTTATATGCATAAGTAGCTTTACTTCCATTTCCTACTCTTTTTGATCATTTTTCAAAATCCGTGGAGTCTAAACAACATAACCTTTCCCTACAAGAAACTATTTTTATGCAAATACAGAACATTATTGAAATATACCATCTTTGTTCATTGTCTAATGGGCTTTCTATTAAATGAATTTGATGAAAATGCAATGATTTTGATAGTCTATCATAAGTTTTAAATGGCAAGTCTTTCTGCATGAGAAAAGGGTTTGCTTGTATCATAGATAAAATCTATAATGGGCCTAGTATGGATTTTCATAATTATGTATTTCATTATGCAGATAAGTATGCATGTGTATGTGTCTTTAATTCTAAAGTAATCTTAAAACTTAAATAATTAAAATAACTTTATATGAGACTAGATTTATACATGGAGAAAGTTTATGTTTGATAAGTTTACGAATATGATAAGTTTACAAATAACTTTATTGCTTATATAGCAGTCAGTTATTAGGATTCAACAAATATGTTAGGATGCATAGAATTGTATTTATCCTATTATGAAAAACACGTAATTACCTTATTTTTTCTTTATATTCTTTTAGTCAGACTTTTGAAGTTGTCATGGATGTGTAGAATTTAAATATGATTTAACAAAATCCTTTTTCTTTCTTTAGGAAAAAGTCAAAGAGAAGGAAGAAAATCTGAATCTTGTAAACCAATTCTTAAAGTAGAATACAAGACCTGTAGAAACAGGTATGCATTTTTTACTTTGGGTGATATGGGACAATATATAAGAAACAGACAAGAATGGCAAATAACCTTTAATAATCATGTATTACTTAAAGTTTCTTATAATTATATAAGTATATTAACTGGCTAAATCCTCTTCATTGATAATAACACTTCCTTATTGTTTAATAGGAGTATCTATGATATTATTATGAATATTATAATAGCAATTGCTAATTATTTTAACTTTCTATGAATATTCAGATGAGTATTATGTACATTAATTTTAACAATGTCGGGCTTTTGGGCCATGCACATTACAAGTAGCAATCATTTAATATTATTAAGCAGAAGCATACCTATTGGTATTGCACATGAAAGAATTAAATACATAACCAAGTCTCTGTACTTTAGGATTTCACATTCTGAACTTGGAAAGATTATAGTTAGTTGAAAAGATAAACAGTTATATATGTTAGCATAATAAAATAGTACTAAATTTTAAGATATAGAAAATTAAATTGAATAATAATATACAATAAAATTTTATCATGTATATATAGCAGCTTTATCCTATAAATCAAGAATGTTCTTTTCACTTACAATAATTATTAGTGGCAATATTCTCTTCTAGAATTACCATAATTACAAATCTTGCCTAAACTTTAATTTTATTTTAACTCTAAATTGGATAATTCTATGTTATATTACTTACATGTTCACACGGGAATGTATTCTCAGTATTATAGATGCATTTAATGTTTGTTTATACCTGCTCTTTGAAAGATTTAATAGTATAAAATAATGGCCATTTTTAATGTGTTAGTTCATATATATATATAAACTATCATATGGTATATATTTATATATATATTTTTATGTATATATTTTTACAATAGTTTATATATATACATATATATGTGTGTACATACACACAATAGATCAATACCTCCTTAGTCCAGCCGAATGTTACTAAACATAAGTAGTAAAAATGACCAGTTTTATATTACCATAATTAAAGTATTAAAACATTTTAAATTTAATTATTATGGATGGACACATTTTACATAGGTTATTATATATGTTTATATATGGAAACATTTTACATATATACATATATTGTTATTATGTACACATATTATTAGTTATTACTACTTAGTACACACTGTGCAACTTGTTTGGTGTACTAAAATGAAAGAGAATACTGCCTGCTTTTGAACCTGTTATAGTCTAGTAGGAGAAGTAAGGCCATAAACTAGTGGTTTCCATGTAACATGTGAGGTGCTTTTATAGAGATATGCTATGAGAGCACAACAAAAGGACACCTAACCCAGCCTAGAGAGAAAGGGGAAGAGAATGGTGAAGAGAGATCAGTAAATTTCTTCTTAGGAAAGAGGATACCTGAGATGGGCTTAAGGGATAATAGGACGGTGGCACACAAAAAGTAAGGAAAGGGTGAAGGTGAAGAGAAGATACTTTAGGAATCAGGAATTCAAGTCAAGGCAATGTAAAATAATTATTAAGATCCTTGGCATATGGGGTAAGACAGCTATGTGACCTTGAAATTTTTAATTAACTCTTTTAAACTTTAATTTCCTCATCAATTATACCTATCTCATTGTGATGTTTCTGAAGAATAAATGAAATTATGCATGAAGTTTGTAATGTCATAAGTTTGATGAGTGGCACATAGTGGATTTCTTGATAAAAAGAAGTTATTATTGTCATCATCAAAGCAATGATATTTCACATTATTGAAATTATTCCACTGATCCTAATTTAATGATTTATTCTAGTAATTGGTAACCCAATTTTGTATAGAAATAATTCTTCAGATTTCTAATGTGAAATAATTATATATTATTGATCATAATTACTGTCATCCCACTTACAGTGCACTTTAGTACATTGTGTGTGATTGTTGTGATTACTACTATATTAGAAAATTCACCTTTAAAAGCAGTGGTTCCAACTCTCAGAAACAAGGAGACTAAACAGCAGAGGAGCACCAAAGTTGAGTACTAAAAGGTATTGTGACAGTAAAATGGGCCATAGCTTGGAAGTGACAATAAATAGCTATATTTCTGCTCCATCTAGTGCACAGTAAACTTTGTGAAGTCAAAAATTGGGATGGCTGTGGCAGGAGCAAGAACTTTAAGAAGAGTTCTACCAAATATGCTGCAGCAATAGAGTCTCTTAAAGATTGCATAGGTAGCAGATGCAAGGGTATGTTTTCTGTTTTTATCTTAGATCAACCATTCACAAACTGGCTTTATATTTCTAGGGATAAACAACCATTCTGCTTAGGAATCATTGGTCTCCAATCACCAAATTGCTTATTGGTGCCCCAACACCAATGGCCTCTAGGCTTAATAAATTTGTTCTATTCAGAAAAAGGAATAATGATCTCTCTACCTGCTACCACTAACATTATCAAGTTTCTGTAATTAATAAAAATTACTTTTTGCTAGTCTTTTAATCCCTTTCTATCATGGCCACCTATTGATAGACTTCATATGTAAAGTTCTCTAAGCCTCAGCATATCCATCTGTTAAGTGAGAATAGTAGTAGTTTTCTCATTGGGATATCATAAGGATTCAATACAATAATGCAAGTAAACTTCTTCACACAATACCCAGAACATCATAAATACTCAACAAATGTTATTTTATTTTATTTTTTTTTTAAAGATTTTATTTATTTATTCATTTGAGAGAGCGAGAATGAGAGAAAGAGAGAGCACATGAGAGGGAGGAGGGTCAGAGGGAGAAGCAGACTCCCTGCT